>NW_025776247.1:0-53395 GCF_021130785.1 Homalodisca vitripennis | reverse complement strand
GTGATAGGAGGTATTGTTCACCACAGTCTCTACAGAGTCTGTTATTGCGACAAGGGGAATTAGCTACATGACCATAGGCAAAACACCGGTAGCATTGCTTGACAAGAATTATGTAAGGTTCTACTTTTACTCTAACGTAGTTAAGTGTAATATACTCTGGCAGGATATCAGAATCAAAGGTGATCTTGACAAAGTGAGTAGTCTGAAGCTCTTGATTGACGCGTCGTTTTATGCGCATAACTTCAAGAATTGTAGTAATACATTCAGATTCAGTAAGGATCTCAGTTTTCACTGATATCCGGTTCAATGTTAACTACAACCATAGGTATATACCCTAATGGAAGGGACAAATACATTAAATTGAGTGAGCTGTTGTGATTGTATCAAGTTATTAGCGGATCGAAATGTTTTGCAAAAAACTGAAATGTTACGCCCAGATTTTTTTTATGTAGTCAATGTCTTTGTGGTGGGTTTTTATTATCTTCCCTACTTGGAAAGGATTTAATTTACTTTTGTTCTTGTCCCTGGACAATTACTTCAGAAGGCCCTTTATTTTCCTGTTTATATAGTCTTAGTTGATTCGGTTTTTTAGGATTAGGTGGGAGGGATTCTGTGTTTTGTGAAGTTAGGTCACTACTGTTTGATATTTCTATTTCAGAATGTAATTGTTTCAAATTTACGTTTACCATTTGTTTGGGTTTCCATTTCCATGTCATTAGTTAGGGGCAAAGATTGATTCCACTGCTTTTTGGTATTTCATCATTCGTGATCATTGCGAGCACGTTGTCGGCCAGACCCGACGAAATGTCAGACCAGCCGAAGCAAGTTAGTGTTAATAGTTAAATTATCAGAGTACAAAAGGTTATTTAACAGTTTAGGACACAAACAAAATTAACTACGATATCAAATATAGTAACCAAGGATTAGCAATAACAATTACATATTATAGCCACCCAAACCAGTTAATCAGGACGAAATTTTAACTATGATGATCTTAAAACACTATAGAACACTTCAACTGCTTATCACTGCCGAAGTAAGAATGTCAAATAGTTTTACACTACGCAAATGAAAGTTATCGTTCTGAATTATCTAAACTAAAAACTCTAAGACGGGAAGAAAATGAAAGCCTTATTGCTGAGTCAAGTAATAAATCTAAAGCCATCTGGAATGTTATCAATAGTGAGAGAATTTCCAAGAAAAGACAGTGCAGGGGCAAGATGGCAGATTGATGTTGGAGGAAGGGTAGAAGAAGACCCAGACAAATTGTGTGAACACTTTAAATATCTTTTTTTCCAATATAGCCGAGCAAACTCTACTGCAAAACAATCAATCAGGACCCATTGTTATGAGTGATACTTCTTTTCTTGGAACTTCACTTATGGAATGGAGACTCACTTCCTTCAGTGAAGTTTTTAACACTATAATGTCACTGAAGTCAACATCTTCTTCAGGTATCGATGACGTGAGCTCTAAGCTGCTAAAGTTTTGCATTGGTGAAGTATTTTTACCCATTACAGATATAATCAACAAGTCTTTGTCTCAGGGGATTTTTCCTACCAAACTCAAAATATCTAAAGTTTATCCCCTTCATAAGCAGGGAAGCAAAAAGGAGCTACAAAATTTCAGGCCGATATCCCTAATCCCAACTATTTCAAAAATCATAGAAAAAATAATTTTAACCAGAATTCAAAACCACCTTAAACTCAACAATCTCCTGCCTGATAGACAACATGGGTTTATCCCTGGAAGATCAACCACAAGTGCTTTTACCGATTTAATAGAACACATCATTGACAACTTGGAGGAAGAGAACACAGTTACAAGTGTTTTCCTTGATTTAAGTAAGGCGTTTGACTGTTTGGGCCATAGTTTAATTATCAACAAAATTGAATCTCTTGGTTTTGGAGGGACTACAGTCAAGTGGTTTGAGAGTTACTTAACGGGAAGAGAACAGGTTGTTGAAATAAAACAAAACCTGGATGGAACAGAGAAGGACTGCAAGATCTGGGCCCTTGGCTATTACAAGAGGTGTTCCCCAGGGTTCAGTGTTGGGCCCGGTTCTGTTTGTTCTTTTTACTGCAGACCTACCTAAGTATTTGGGTAATATAAGCTACCCAGTCATGTTTGCTGATGACACCGTTCTTGTAACGAGTGGCAATGCCATTGAAGACCTGGACATTCGTACCTTCATATCAGTCAGTATGGCACAACAATATTGCTCAAATAACGACCTAGTTTTTAAACGCTGCAAAGACAAAATATCTCGCTTCTGGACGATTAAAAGAATGTTGACTGAGCCCCCAAATCTTCAGAGAGTTGACAACACAAAACACTTAGGCCTAACTCTGAGGATCAAGGCCTCTCTCCTGGAGCAATCACACCGACCAACTGTGTTCAAGGCTTAGCTCTGCAATCTTTGCAATGAAGAGGATTAAATCCATTGGTACCTCTATCGCTTTGAAAGCCGCATATCACGCTCTGTTCGAATCACATGTTCGATATGGAATAACTCTGTGGGGAAGTTCATCTGCCGGCAACCTTCATCGTGTCCTGGTATTACAGAAGCGGGTTATGCGGATCATGGCAGGACTACAAGCCACAAGAATCTTGTAGAGAGGCTTTTAAATCTTTTGAGATACTCACAGTAGTGTCCATATACATCATCGAGGTAATCACCCACGCCTCAAGAGAAAGATTACCAAGGGTTGGTGACGTCAACAGCTACACAACAAGACGGGCAAATGATATATCCCTTCAAGCGCATAGAACAACCCTTTACACCAAGAAGCCTTCCTATAGCGGTGCAAGACTCTTTAACATGCTTCCAGAAAACTTTAAAACATGTGACTCTAAAACTCTGAAGAAAAGACTGCACAGCCTGTTGATAAACTCTACAATTTATAGTTTTGAATGAGTTTTTTAATTCTGTTAATGCTATTATTTAAGACATGTATGTGTATGTATATGCATTCATATATTTTTTCCTCATATATATTTTATTTTACAGAAATGTTAGTTAATATCAAATTTTAAAGACATTTTCTCTTTGCATTTATAATAGTTTTAAACTAGTGTACCTACTTCTTGATGAAATCAATTTTTACTGCATGTGTTGACTCTGTAACCATTCTTGATGAATGTGTGAATAAAGATATTATTGAATTGAATTGAAAAACTCAATGTTGCAAAATGTCCTGCTGTATATCAGTTCGTAAGTTTCATTGACATCTTGACGGTTGTAATATCCAATAATATGATATCAAATCCTATTTCAAATAAAAGTTTTGAAAGCCAAAAGCATAACCTCCACAACACATTGTTTGGAAAAGTTAAATTTATCTTAAATTTAAACCATTTGGGTATTTTGATTTTAACAGTAATTGATGTGCCTGTTCGAGATTTTTTAATTTTAATCTATTTAAATTTTCTTTAGGACAATATATATTTCAGACTTGTCTTGTATTAGCTCTAGATTTTCTGAGCAGTTAAAGACTTTTTTCAGTCGGAAACCTGTTAAAATGTGTTTAGATATTTTTTTCTGTATATTTTAAATTTTTAGAGTACTCCTCATACCACCAAAGAGTCTACGTGGGCTTTGCTTTCTTGGGGATTTAGGTATGATCCGTTCCACTGATGAACTAAGGCATAAACGCCTTTTTATAAATTATAAACCCCTTTTTAGTATTAGAAGACGGAAACATCACTTCAAGTGGATTCCAGATCTTCAATTGCATTTCTTGTTTCCGGGTGTTTTAAATAAAGCACAAGGAAAATCAAGACTTAAAAGCTTTACTGTGACAAGATTTTCAGTGGTATTAGGTACTTACAAAAAGACAGACGCCTTTCGACGCAGTACTCTCTTGACACGTCAAGGTTACTCAGTTTACCTCAGTGATGGGGTTAAGTTGGATACCGCCTTCATTAATGTATCTTAATTAATGTGAGGATAAGAGTAATATACACATTTAAATCCTGAAAAATATGTATTTAATATTTTGACTATAGATATTAATTATACCGTATTATAATACACATACAATTGGTTAAAATGAATTTAAAACAAATATTTTAGATAAATAAGATTTGTTACAAGTAAGATATAAAAAATATTTTCAAGCTTTTTGAAAGGCTATGGTTGTTCACTTTTAAACCAACTTCAATAATGATATTTGACATTTTAAAATCTCTTTCTGTCCTAAATTTGGTTTAGACCTAATGTTCTATTCAGCGCGTTTATAAAATGTTTGGTTAATATAGTATTAAACATTCAAATGCTGTATAAATTGCAGTCATTTAAGAAATTTTAATTTCGAAATGTATGTACTTGAAATAATTGGGTACCTATAGTTTTTATATAGAAAATTATTTTGAACACTGCACGTGCAATTTAGGCATTTTGTATTGATGGCCACACAAAACTGGCTGAAGATAAAAATGTGAACTTGTAAAACATGTTCATGAGTTGAAGCTTTAGGGAATGGCCTGCTTTTATTTATCCTGCGGAAACTTCCGAGACAAGGATAGAAATTTCACCTGATAAATTTGAAAACGTTGCTACCCTTAATTGTAATGTGAGAGCTCGGGATGTTAACGGAAGGATAGCAGAAGGGCTGATGGACCCTTAGGGCTGCCTTTATCTTGGTTATTGTTTGTATTTGCCTTTCTCCAAAAGAGAAAGTGCCGCAAAGATTATTCTGGCACTAGCCAAATCCGTTATTGAGATATCCTGCATCCATCTACCCCATCTTCGTTATTGCTCAGCCCAATGCCATGCACCATAGTGTCATGACGTAGTTGATCACGACGTTTTAGTAGAAATATGGAGACGGCCAGTATCAGGGGTACTGCTTTAAATTGGTTCCATACTTAAAAAAAACAATCAAATAAAAGTTAGAAATAACACTGTACTAGGCGATAAATGCCTATCGAAATTAGGATTACCACAGGGTTCGGTTCTCCCATCGAACTTATTCAAAATGTATACCATTTGCTGACGATGCTTTCTTGTAACTAGCAGACAATGGGGTAAGAGTTCGAGGTAGTATCGAACATGACGTAATTTTGGTGTATTAAAAAACAAAAACCTATCGGTGTTCCATTTTAGTAAATCACTGAATCAAGTACCACAATAGAATTATTTATTACAGAAATATACACGTACGCACGCATTAAGCACTCTGTAAATTACTCTTTTCATTCCAGACTACAATATGAGCTTCAATTCGATGGGTGGGGGGGGGGTGGAGTGGTGAGAGGGGCTCATGCACTCCTTGAGTAATACAATTAGCATCACGCAAAAGCATATTATAAGAATAACTCTATTCACACATTAACGGCATATACATATAAAATCTCTTTTAATGAATTAAATATTCTAATTTTAAAAAATCTGTGTATTTTTAAAGCTAAAATTGTTTTACAGGCGAAGCGGAAATAGACGCACAGAAATCTTTATTTTAGATCAAGAGGCACAGTTCAAACATTTTTTGGTCAGGCCAAAAATAACAAACCTTCATTTCGAGAACGTTTTTGTATTCGAGTCAAGTTTACTACCGAATAGAATTGCAGCTATTGATAATATAAACTCTTTTGTTAGTGTACTTAAGAATTGGCATATGGAGTTGATTGATGTAACTTTTTTGTTGATTAAGGGTTACGAAAGGGTGTATAACTATACAGACATAAGAGTCCTAACATGTTATAGTTAGTGATTGCTAAGGGTGATAAGATCAACATGTCAAAGTGCGCATACTGCAGATACTGCTAACTTATCAGCGAAGGCCATTAGTAAAAACTAGCTCCCTTTTATTGATAACCAACGTGTACTTGAAGTGACATTTATTCATCTCAATACTGTAATGGAACTATGTTGAATAACTGAACAATAATAATAATTAATGTTATTATATTTGATATTGGGGTTGCCAATGTAAAAATGAAGCTTCATTCAACATTTTGAGTCTGTAGCTTATTCCTTCTTGAGATATCTTGCATACATAGGAAGAATATCAAGATAGAAAGTCAAATGGGACACTTTGCCAATCCCCTTGACATTGTGCTATTAATACAACGATTAATTTTTCAACTTTCTGAAATTGAATAGTACTGAGTTATAAGTATCACTGTTATAAAGTATAATGCAGTTGGGGAACTTGGCACAGGATCTGGCCGTTTCAGAGGGTGGAATATTCCCAGAAGGTAGGGGTTGTGTTTAGTATGGTTAGGTCTCATCTCTGCTGTTTAAGGGAATAAAGGCAAGCATCTGTAGGAACGACTATATGGTATTTAATAGGCAAAAACATATAATCACGAATATTTGGAATATGATTGATTGATTTATCCACTAATCCCACGTGTAAGATTTTTTGAATAAATTTGTATACACTTCACCATATGTTCTACACTACTGACTCTGTGAATAGAATAAGAGGTCTTAGTATGGCGAATCAAATTTCAAGAATCATGACTCCAACATTCATAGTTTACTTGTATGTTCGGCTGCAATATGCAGGCTGTGACAGAAGGGTAATCGCTGTGATTTATTAAAAACGTAGTTACAGTTACGCTAGTGAAAATATAAGTTGTGTTTCACAGTTATTATTTTAATATCAATGCACACTTTTTGTTTCAGATAATGGAACCTGAAATTCCATCGTGGCTGAATGACGGATATTTGGCTACTGTCCTTCAAGGTGGAGAAAACAAAAGTCCTAAAGTTACTGTTACTAACTTCACCACAAAGTCAGCTCTACCTCTGGACGAGAACTATGGCAGTAACATCTTCAGAATGAGTGCAGAGTATAAAATTGGTGAATCTCCTGAGGAACATACAACGTCTCTTATCATTAAAACTCCTCTTACGAAAGGGTTCCTGAAAGAATATGCAGAAAAGGCAGATATCTTTAACAGAGAGCAAAGGTTCTATAGTGAAGTATTATCGCAGTTGTACAAAAAAGCACAGTTTGAATTTGGCCCAAAGGCTTTCTACAGCCCCGATAGAAATAGGTTAATTCTGCAGGATCTGAAAGTGGAAGGCTACGTCATGGCCAGCAGAGCTAAACAACTGAATTTTTCTCACTGCAAGTTAGTTATGACTTCTATAGGGAAATATCACGCAACTTCCATATTATTGCATAACGAAAACTCAAAGCTTGTTGAAGAAGCCGGCTCAGAGAGGTTGTACTACGATGAAGGTCCTTTTAAAAAGGAGGTGAAAGGATGGGTTGAAACTTCTTTGAGGTTAGTAAGTGATGTTCTGAAAGAAATGAAAGGATATGAACACTTTGGAGATTTGATGCTCAGCAAAGTTGACGGGATCTGGGAGTACCTTGTGAAGGTATTCAAACCTAGAAAACAGGCAGTGAATGTTCTCAACCACGGGGATTTGTGGGTGAACAACATGTTGTTCAAATATAACAGCTCTGGAACACCAGATGCTGTGAAGTTGGTCGACTTCCAGTACCCAAGGTATTCATCTCCAGCAGTTGACCTCATCTACTTCATCTGGACTAGTGCGGACGAGGGTGTTCGAGAAACCAAGCAGGAGGAAACTGCTCGACATCTACCTGCAGACTTTGAACTCCACCTTGGAAGAGCTGGGGTGTCAGGAGCGGCTAACTGCAGAAGAGTTGCGGCAGGATCTGAGAGCACTGGCGGACTGGGTCCTCGTCCTGATTTGTCAGCTGCTACCCACAGTGCTTTGCGAGCCTAAAGACGTCATCAAGACGGAAGATTTCAAACAGGAAGATTTTGATCCTGAAAAACCAGATGAAAGAATAGAGAAACGGTATCAAGGGAAGCGATTCAAAACTGCTCTACCGACAGTTCTCCGGCAATACCAGTCTTGGGCGTCTTCTTAGAGAGCGAAGCATGTGTTACTGTCGGACGACTCTAATTGAAAACTTAAAATATTAAATGGTATTACGTTCTAAGTTACAATAGCTAGTACAATAGTTTTTGGACAACCTCGAAATACAATAAATACTTTTTTATACGTAATTGACGCTACGTATACAAATGTTTCTTTTTTATTACCTCTATCGCACTTATTACTTATTATTTTAAAGAATAGTTATTTAATATTTTGTTTTATTATATTATTTTTTTAAGTAAGTTTTGTCTTTTACCTGTAGTGCTTGATGTAGTTTATTCGCTATAATGTTACAAAATAAATTAGATGGTCCTAAATTTTTCCATCTCGTATATAAATTAATAAAAATATAAATGATTTATATAAGACAGTATATTTAACTTTTTTAATGTCATTAATGTATCATCCACTTTTCAGAAAGTCAGTCCTTGAGGAGTTGATGACAGAACTTAAATATGTACAAAGTCTAGTCAATTAAAACAATATTTATTTAAAACAACATTTTTGTAAAATGTCGCATTACAAGAAACGTAAATTTTCTAAATTAAGTTAGATATATTAATTTATACATACATATTACATAAACCTAACTGAAAAACTATTTCAAAATTTTAAAGTTTTGACATTTTGTGACATATGTAGAGTCTTATAACAAAACTCTTTAACCCCTCCAACGTACTTATAAATATTTTTAAGAAAGACTCACTCATTTAAAATGTGGACATGTTTTTATAGGTGAACAATTTTTACTTGTAAATTGTGAAAATAGCTACAAAGTCGTAAACAAACGATTCCATTCTTTTTTATTGTCGCTTGATGAATCCCTAGTACACATTATTCTTTCCTTCAAATGAAGCTGATGACCGTAAAAATTGTGTCCCCGGACTACCAATATTTGTACATGCCGTATTTTTTTAATGACTACTTCTTATAAAATTTAAACGTAAATATCTTAAAAGTAGCATTCAATAACAAATTAAGTTATGTTTTATTTCCCATTCATTACAGATCAAAAGAAATTAAGTTTAATGAAATCGGTTGATAAATGTAATAGTTCTTTCACCTATAACAATATTCAATCAGCTGTTTAAAATTTAGGCGCACTTATAACCTGATTTAAACATTGCATTGTTGCATTGTGATAGTTTTAACCAATAATAATTGCAGGATTTATTTTTTTTCAATTAAAACATACTAGTATAAAATCAAAATAAAACTATTTAGTAGTGGATATTTTTCTTTTCAATTTAACTATTTTTTAATCTGGAGCACCTTACGTTAAACTACTGATATTCCTATGTAAATGCAGTTTTTATTTTTGTGGTTTATTAATAAAATTGATCTTAATGTGAAAAATGTGTTCTGTATGTAAAATATCTATTTTCTGTTATTAAGATATTGGGTCATAAAGCAATATACCAAATTTTAACTTTTATCAAGGCGTTCACAAATTAAAAATTGTTAGACATTTAAAATGGTTCTGTTGGGTAAATTTTGAACATTTAAAAGTTTGAATATGATTTTAAATAGCTTATACGATTAGTTCCTGGATATTTGGTTATATCTGAAAGGGTTGGTAGAGAGTTCGAGTACAATTACTCTGTATACGCTCTGAAAGCTTGCGTTTGTGTGCAAGATTTCAGGTTGGTTTTGTGTTAAAATAATTCTTAAGATTTCAGTATTTGATATTGAAACATTTAAGACTAATGGAGAGAGCCCTGAAGCTGAGGTCCATAGGAGTTTTTAAAGTCTAAACTCAGAAGGAATACTATCCTTAACTCCACCGGTGCTCTATATTTAATAAACAACTTTAATTAGCAAGATGAATGGTATTATATTTTTTTTAAAGATTTGAACTACTAACAAGTAGAATAAAGTTTTGAATTCATCATGCGCACTGTATGTTGAGAAGTTAGACAATAATTATATAAAAACAATTTTCAGCATCATTTTATAATATTAAGTTTGCAACGTCCTTTAGAAGAACATTACGAAGTTATTTTTTGGCGGTGGGTGGATTGTGATGGAAACAAGAGTTTTCGTTATAATAAATCAGTACACTAAGTTTCGAGATCGGAAATCTGATTTCCCCCCCAGATGGATAATCTTTCGATATGTGTCATTTTAGGTATGCACCTGAGGAAGAGTTCAGATTGGAAATCTTGAAACGTTGTGTTACTGATTTCTTGTACCACTGAACGGTGATAAATATCCAGAAAATCCTTCACTTTACGAAGTAATTGTTGATTCAAACCTCACAATTCTATCTTTCCATTTGGTTGGATTTTTCATGGTAAGCTACGGCATTCACCATTATTACTCTTCCCGTACTTCTATTTTGATTGCCCATGTTCCTTAGTCAGAACTATAAGCTACCCTTGGAAAATACAAAGATTAAGGGTAAATAGGAAATAGCTTCTCCTACTTTGTACGTACACTTGCCAAAAAATAAAATTAATTTGGAGTATAATGTTTTTGCACGCATTAACAAGAAATTTAATTAAGAAATCCTTTATGATCCAAATAGACAAAGTGAGCTAAACAAATTTTGATTTCAATCTCGACGTAAAATCCAAATCGCTGCTCACTGAAGCTAAATGCAGATAAGGATGTTCGGAGCAAATATTTGCTCTCTTACTGGATGCTCCACAATTCGGCAGGCACTGGGTGTGTAAACATCAGCCAATCAGGCTATGCCAATAGTCGTTACCGCTCTCATATACAAACTCCCTTTTTAGCTATCTCAGAACCTATACCCCATCCCCCAGCAGATGCAACCCTTGTTAAAGCAGATGCAAACGATTTGAGTTTGGAAAATATGTTTTAATTCAAATTCATAGCTCTTTGAGATAACTTCCCTTGACACGGAAATAAAGAAAATTTATGTATAACTGAGAGAGAAATGATAGTGTGGACTTTATACCATTGCGTAATCATGCCTAAATAAAAACGGTAGAAGATAAAGGTTACATGATGTACATGAGTTTATGTAGACATGTTATGTTATTGAAGTGACATATTATTTTTTAAGATGAATTTCGTCGAGATAAATGTATTTAAAAACATGTCACTTTCTTAAATTATATTAAGATTAATAATAAAATGTTCTTAATAAAAATCATCAATGAATAAAAAAACATGTCACTCTTTAAAGCTATAACTCATGCACATACTAACATACTATAAACAATTTTAGTTTTGATCTTCACCAGTTTTCATTTAGGCCTGGTTACGAATTTTCCTACATTTCCGATTTTAAATGGCTCCAATCTCACGTAGAGTGGTTAAAATATTATTTTATACTTTTTCTGTGTTCAGGAAAGTTAAACCGATAAGCTATGAATTTAATATAAAACATATTTTTTAAATCCAAACTCTATTGTACCACATTAATACAGGTATAAGACAACAACACTATGTGCTGGTGTTATATGATAAGTGCCGTAATATGTTGAATTACAGTACATTCATTTTACGTCTAGTATTATTAACGTACTACCATAAGGAAAATGAACGGTTTATGTCACAATCATTGTCATTGTCATTTTCAAAATGTGTCTTTACAAGGTGTCCACAAACACTTGATCAAATTCACTACATGATTCGCTAGATTAAAATAAACAAGACACGTAATGTACATATCTTGGTCTATCATTGGAGAAAGTAGTTGTACATCACGTAACCACACATGTTTCAGTTCAATTAAAAAAGTCTTTAGGTATAACAAACTAAGTCAAAATAAATCCATAAAATTTTTCAGCCAAGTGTAAATACTGTACGCGTGGCTAATAATCACAAAACTTACTGCCTGTAAAGTATTTATAAGAAAGCAATATAAGTTTGTCATCTTGAAAATGCCACTTATAAACTATAAGGGGGACTTTAGTCTACACAATTCAATAGAGTAACAAATAATAAAAGTTTAGTACTAATTAAAATCTACAACAAAGTAAAAATGAAAGAAAGCAGCCAAATAAATGTCAGATTTAAATATACCTACTGTCCGGTTTAATGGTTAAGAAATCTGAGGTTAAGTGAAACTGTGAGTGGCTCTTATTTCAGGGTTTGCGCTTATAGGAGCACTTCCGGTTAACGCAGGAAAACTGTGGAAACGTTTTGAATTAATTATTTTTTCGATGCCAAATTTAAGTTAGATGCTATGGATCGTTAAGCAATATATATATGCTATGTATAAAAGAAAGCGCCTACTTTCGTGCTCATATTTCACTTCATTTCAGCGAATAGTCCTTAATTTTTAGCTGTTCATTACTAGTTCATATTAAATTTGTTTGCTCAACCAAGAAAGTAAACATACTCAGATTTAAGAAGCCTACTTCTATCAAAAGACAACTAGGGGTTTTTAACAGTCTGTAAGTTTACGGGAATAATAATAATAATTCCTCTAATGCATTTTGACAATAAAACGTTGCATTGCAAAAGTCAGTTTGATATTATTAATTCGTACTTTATACCCCACAATACTCATTCAAACATAATAATCTCTTGCCCATTCACGCTAACTTCAATAAAACATGAGACTCGGGGCTTTAAATGGTTAATTCTTATTTAGATTTTGATTCTCCCAGCAGCCAGTTATCAACAGAATAAAACGAATTTGACAACAGTAGTTTTATAGTAAAGGTTAGATAATAACTTTGACTGTTATATCTTTATTAAAATGCTGACTAAGCATTGCATACTTAATATTTGCTAAAAGGAACAGTTATAAGTACATTCTAAAAGTAAAACTGTTAGTTTTCTTATCTGGATATATTTTTATTGTCCGCTTAACAACGGTTGGAGTAAAGTTTGAAATAAGAATTGATGTTACTATCAAGCTTTACTGTATGCTTTATACTGTATAAGTATATAGGGTCAGTATCGACCTCTACTAGTACAACCGTATGTTAGCGTTAACAGTTAATCTGCTACCTATTCTGGGTATACATATATGGGTTAACACTATAAATGTAAACAAGTTGAAAATAGTGATTAATTAAAATACGGTTGTGATGTCGTTAACAATGTTGACACAGAACAGTCACTTAATAATTTTTGTTTGCTGTAATGTAACTTTAAAGACGAAGATGGGATTTTTCGAAACCCCAGAGACCGTAGTCCGGAGAGATTTTCGAAATGAGAATATGCCTATATGTTACACAGAGACCATAAAAATACCCTTCAGTTTAATCGGTAGAATGGTTTACGAGTGGAATCGTAACAAATAAAAAAGTCAATTTCGCATTTATAATATTAGTCACGATATGTGTGATAAAGTATCAGTTTGTAAAAACGATGAACATTTGTGAATTCAACTATTTTTATGGTCGTAATAGACGCACAAACATTACTTTGTCGAGTAACAGTAGTAACTGCAACCAAACAGTAACATCTATCAGAGTTGATTAGACTAAACATGTTAGAACAAGCAAGTCAATGAGCACCCTGCCATTGGCTGATAAGTGGGATGTAGAACATGGCTAGCCTTGGCTCTCACACAACTACTATAATTAGCGGAGTTAGGTTGGGCTAATACTGAGATTAATGATCACAATAAACGGTATTATTGGATACTATTCGAGAGGCTGGAAAATTGTATTTCTATTTGTCTCTTTGTCTGTCCAAACGATATCTCGAAATAATTACTTTTATATATATACATTAAATTTTTTTTTATAAATGGCAATAGTCTTATTTAATTTCAATAAACATTGAATCGCAAAAAGTACTTGCTCCGCCGGGACTCGAACCCGGATCTCTCACTTGCCGGGTGAATGTGCTACCATTACACCACAGAGCGCTTACTTTTTCCGATTCAATTATTTTGTATTTGTCCGTATCTGTCACATATGCGTTTAAATAAGCAAACTAACATATGATCGGAAGACCAAATATCTGTCAAATGACTTTTTTTATTTACATTAAATTTTTTTTTTTATAAATGGCAATAGCCTTATTTAATTTCAATAAACATTGAATCGCAAAAAGTACTTGCTCCGCCGGGACTCGAACCCGGATCTCTCACTTGCCGGGTGAATGTGCTACCATTACACCACAGAGCGCTTACTTTTTCCGATTCAATTATTTTGTATTTGGCCGTATCTGTCACATATGCGTTTAAATAAGCAAACTAACATATGATCGGAAGACCAAATATCTGTCAAATGACTTTTTTTATTTACATTAATTTTTTTTTTTTTTTTAATAAATGGCAATAGCCTTATTTAATTTCAATAAAAATTGAATCGCAAAAAGTACTTGCTCCGCCGGGACTCGAACCCGGATCTCTCACTTGCCGGGTGAATGTGCTACCATTACACCACAGAGCGCTTACTTTTTCCGATTCAATTATTTTGTATTTGGCCGTATCTGTCACATATGCTTTTATATATATATATATATATACATATATATATATATATATATATATATATATATATATATATATATATATATATAATATTTCACTGAGTTCGATGATGGTTCATGTCACTCCATGCAATTTGGCTAATCGTTAGCGAACCTTTTTACGTTGGTGTTATAGAAACCATAATGGCAATGATAAAATCAGGGAAAAAATCCATTTCTAAAAAAGACAAATTTCTCATGCAAGTTAATGAAAAATATACTTGTAACATGATTAAATGTTATAGTTAAACGACTAATCTGTTTAATAATTTAATAACTTTATTATGTATATTAAGTCCAATGTAACCACATCACTAATTGACAAACTGAAATCAGGACTTCCAAAGAACCTAAGATTGGAATTTTTAATAGCAATGTAGAGATAGTAGAAGTAAAGTTTTACATCAAATTTAAATCTAAAGGTGACCTCGTACGGCAGTTATCGTACGTACAGACAGACAGAAATCGGATTTATTCAACAATAACAAGCGAGAGACGCTTCACTTAGTGCTCAGCCGATAGGAAGTATTCTATATCTGAACTGCAAGAACGACATATAAGGAAAAATTACAATCTAATATGCTGTAAAATTAACAAATGCCAGGGATATAGCAAACTAAAATAATGTAAATTAATCAATATTATATTAAAAAGACTGTGCGAATTAGCTGTGTCTCAATTCTTCAAATTGAAAATATCTCGCTCACATTACATCAATCTCTGTGAAATTGGACGTGAAAATATCACCCTTTTAGGAGTGACAAATTAAATTCGGAAAGTACGTTGCTTGTACACATTAGAATAGTTAGAGTTAGAGTAAAAAGTAAAAGAGTTAGAGTAATGCAGACAAACTGAGGAGACTACATCACCGAGATGAATAATGGAGGAACACATTGCGTCACTCTGTGTGAGATTGGACGTGAAGATATCACCCTCTTAGGAGTGGCAATGTAAACTCGGAAAGTACGTTGCTTGTACACATTAAAATAGTTAGAGTTAGAGTAAATGTAAAAGGGTTAGAGTAATGCAGACAAACTGAGGAGACTACATCACCGAGATGAATATTGGATGAACACATTGCGTCACTCTCTGTGAGATTGGACGTGAAAATATCACCCTCTTTGGAGTGACCATGTAAACTCAGAAAGTACGTTGCTTGTACACATTAGAATAGTTAGAGTTAGAGTAAATGTAAAAGGGTTAGAGTAATGCAGACAAACTGAGGAGACTGCATCATCGTGATGAATAATGGATGAACACATTGCGTCACTCTCTGTGAAAGTTACAACCTTTTTTGTATGATAAAGTAAAGCGTGAAAGTGAGTTGTATGTATGTAGTAGCACTCTTTGTAAGATTAAATTTAATGTTTCTAACCTCTTCGATATAAAAATAGTTATCTCCAATCTCTTGAAGATCACTCTGTATAAACACCACTTTCAATCTGGCTCTTTAAGCGTTAAATTATTGCCTAATAAATCATTTATTAAGTCAAAAATATTAATATCTATGAGTAATAATAAAAAATGTATAGTTTTGGTTTATTCCGCCATATATTTTCCCTCTCCACCACATACCTACTTACATATTACTTTTCTTACACCTCTTTCACTCGAAGCAGTTATAGACCACATATCATCTTATCATCTTATAAGCGGCTCGATATATGACCGAAATTCGAAGAAATGATTTTCATTATACAGAGAGAAATTAACTTATAAGATTGAAACCCGTTGATCCCGAAATTATTGAACACACTACATCACTTAAACAAAATTGTAACTACAAGTTTAAATGGAGTTGGAATCCTGTAGGCGTTATTCCTACCTACAATATATGGCAGTAAGTTTATGAATATATATATATATATACACCATATTTATATATAATGTATTAATTTATATATATATATATATAAATAAATTTCGTCATATAGTTTATATATAATGAAGATGTATTTTCGAAAATCCTATCAATAACCCTTGAAAATGATTCAGTACAATAATGAAGGAGTTAGAGGCGGAGTTGTGGAGAAACTGTTATAAAATTATAAGTTCCGCAACAATCTCTCAATCACGCCGAGACGGCTGGGAACGAAGTAGTTATCTCCTTAACTTGTGTTTTGTTACCAACAGAACTCAGCAAACTAGTTAGAGTATCAGCCCAGATTCTTAACGATTAAATTATCTCTATACTGTGTCTCAATCAATGTAGAACTTGGATTTGCGGGTGGGGATGAATTAGAT
Organism: Homalodisca vitripennis; assembly: GCF_021130785.1. Classification (NCBI taxonomy): domain Eukaryota; kingdom Metazoa; phylum Arthropoda; class Insecta; order Hemiptera; family Cicadellidae; genus Homalodisca; species Homalodisca vitripennis. The sequence continues at coordinate 36,870 of NW_025776247.1, read as the reverse complement.
TGAAGAGCATACTAAAACGGTGGAGTGGGGGATTCAATAAAATTTATCAGACCTAACTTGCAATTTATTAGATATATCTAATTCATTGCTTAACATTTGATTATTGCATATTCTTTCAACCTCATACATCTTTTCATAAGTGTCTTAGAAAATGCCAGTATTTATCATAATAACTCTTGAAAAAATCACAGAACGAATTAGAAATTTTGGGTGAGTTTTGTTAACATATTACAGAGCTGAAGAGATACATGGAGGTCAATTAAATGTCACTCTTACCTTAGTGTAGACAATTAGCTCATTACCGTTGATAAAACTGTTCAGACCTGCAGAGCTACATGGGAATGGGAGCCTCTTGCTTGTAACTCTTACCTGAGCGTGGACAAGAAGCTCATTACCGTTGATAAAACAGTTCAGATCTGCAGAGCTACGTGGGAATTGGAGCTACTTGCTTGTAACTCTTACCACAGCGTGGACAAGAAGCTCATTGCCGTTGATAAAACTGTTCAGAGCTGAAGAATTACATGAGAATGGGAGCTACTTGCTTGTAACTCTTACCACAGCGTGGACAAGAAGCTCATTACCGTTGATAAAACTGTTCAGACTTGCAGAGATACATAGGAATAGGAGCCACTTGCTTGTATCTCTTACCTGAGCGTGGACAAGTAGCTCATTACCGTTGATAAAACTGTTCACAGCTGCAGAGCCACATAGGAATAGGAGCCACTTGCTTGTATCTCTTACCTGAGCGTAGACAAGTAACTTATTACCGTTGATAAAACTGTTCAGACTTGCAGAGATACAAAGGAATAGGAGTCACTTGCTTGTATCTCTTACCTGAGCGTGGACAAGAAGCTCATTACCGTTGATAAAACTGTTCTGACTTGCAGAGATACATAGGAATAGGAGACACTTGCTTGTATCTATTACCTGAGCGTGGACAAGTAACTTATTACAGTTGTTAAAACTGTTCAGGTTTGCAGAGATACATAGGAATAGGAGCCACTTGCTTGTATCTCTTACCTGAGCGTGAACAATAACTTATTACAGTTGATAACACTGTTCAGATTTGCAGAGATACATAGGAATAGGAGCCACTTGCTTGTATCTCTTACCTGAGCGTGGATAAGTAACTTATTACAGTTGATAAAACTGTTCAGAACTGCAGAGCTACATAGGAATAGGGGCCACTTGCTTGTATCTCTTACCTGAGCGTGAACAAGTAGCTCATTACAGTTGATAAAACTATTCAGAGCTGCAGAGCCACATAGGAATAGGAGCCAATTGCTTGTATCTCTTACCTGAGCGTGAACAAGAAGCTCATTACCGTTGATAAAACTATTCAGAGCTGCAGAGCCACATAGGAATATGAGCCAATTGCTTCTATCTCTTACCTGAGCTTGGACAAGTAACTTATTACAGTTGTTAAAACTGTTCAGAGCTGCAGAGCCACATAGGAATAGGAGACACTTGCTTGTATCTCTTACCTGAGCGTGAACAAGTAGCTCATTACCGTTGATAAAACTATTCAGAGCTGCAGAGCCACATAGGAATAGGAGCCACTTGCTTGTATCTCTTACCTGAGCGTGAACAAGTAGCTCATTACCGTTGATAAAACTATTCAGAGCTGCAGAGCCACATAGGAATAGGAGACACTTGCTTGTATCTCTTACCTGAGCGTGAACAAGTAGCTCATTACCGTTGATAAAACTATTCAGAGCTGCAGAGCCACATAGGAATAGGAGCCACTTGCTTGTATCTCTTACCTGAGCTTGGACAAGTAACTTATTACAGTTGTTAAAACTGTTCAGACTTGCAGAGATACATAGGAATAGGAGCCACTTGCTTGTATCTCTTACCTGAGCGTGGACAAGTAGCTTATTACCGTTGATAAAACTGTTCAGAGCTGCAGAGCCACATAGGAATAGGAGCCACTTGCTTGTATCTCTTACCTGAGCGTGAACAAGTAGCTCATTACAGTTGATAAAACTATTCAGAGCTGCAGAGCCACATAGGAATAGGAGCCACTTGCTTGTATCTCTTACCTGAGCGTGAACAAGAAGCTCATTACCGTTGATAAAACTATTCAGAGCTGCAGAGCCACATAGGAATATGAGCCAATTGCTTCTATCTCTTACCTGAGCTTGGACAAGTAACTTATTACAGTTGTTAAAACTGTTCAGACTTGCAGAGATACATAGGAATAGGAGCCACTTGCTTGTATCTCTTACTTGAGCGTGGACAAGTAACTTATTACAGTGTTGTTAAAACTGTTCAGAGCTGCAGAGCCACATAGGAATAGGAGCCACTTGCTTGTATCTCTTACCTGAGCGTGGATAAGTAACTTATTACAGTTAATAAAACTGTTCAGATTTGCAGAGATACATAGGAATAGGAGCCACTTGCTTGTATCTCTTACCTGAGCGTGGACAAGTAACTTATTACAGTTGTTAAAACTGTTCAGACTTGCAGAGTTACATAGGAATAGGAGCCACTTGCTTGTATCTCTTACCTGAGCGTGGACAAGTAGCTCATTACCGTTGATAAAACAGTTCAGAGCTGCAGAGCCACATAGGAATATGAGCCACTTGCTTGTATCTCTTCCCTGAGCGTGGATAAGTAACTTATTACAGTTAATAAAACTGTTCAGATTTGCAGAGATACATAGGAATAGGAGCCACTTGCTTGTATCTCTTACCTCAGCGTGGACAAGTAACTTATTACAGTTGTTAAAACTGTTCAGACTTGCAGAGATACATAGGAATAGGAGCCACTTGCTTGTATCTCTTACCTGAGAGTGGACAAGTGACTTATTACAGTTGTTAAAAACTGTTGAGACTTGCAGAGATACATAGGAATAGAGCCACTTGCTTGTATCTCTTACCTGAGCGTGGACAAGTAACTTATTACAGTTGATAAAACTGTTCAGATTTGCAGAGATACATAGGAATAGGAGCCACTTGCTTATATCTCTTACCTGAGCGTGGACAAGTAACTTATTACAGTTGTTAAAACTGTTCAGACTTGCAGAGATACATAGGAATGGGAGCCACTTCTCCCATCTCAGTATCTCTGAACAGTTTTATAAAAAGAGAGTTAGTTGTATATTGTATGATATATAAATTAATGACTTATTACTCTTGAAGTATATAATAATTTTCTTGTCCCCAATGAATACTTTACAAGTTACTGTACAACCGTGGATGGAACTACAAAAAAATAGCCCAATTGGCTTTATATGGTTATGCACTATTGGCATCGATATTAACTATCAAAATAATCTATCTGATCAATTAAATAATAACTGAATCGTGACTGTCATATTGTTTATCACATACTTGACTTATCACAGGTATATACGTCGAATACAACCTCAGTCGCTCAGAGATAAGCAGTGAATTAGGAGTCAAAGCAATAGCCTACTTTTGATTGTCTGCATATTGGTGAGTATTTAACTTATAGAATATAAATATGGATTTTTACGGTTAGAAGATTCTTTAATATTAGTTTAGGCATAATCATCTGAAAACATGCCTGCCCTATTGTGTTTTGTGTATTTAAGTTGGTCGCCTGGTAACAAATTCATGTCACGGTATCAAATCCACTCTCTCATGTTTTCGACTCACAAATGTGTAAGAACAGGAATGAGTATACGAGTACAAAGAACGTAATTTATGTAACTTTTATCTTTACTCATTAATAACATGAAAAATGAAGCTTAGGCCATGACAGTTATTTTGGATTCACAAAACAAAACGATAAAACGTCAAACTAACCTTGCAACTAAACAAATATCTAGGTTTTTTCCAATAACACTAATTAATTCTTACTAGACACTAATGATTGTAATGATATCTATACATAAAATTGCTGATTGGCATTAAAAAGAGGTTTAAAATGTAATCTTTATTATTCTATCCAATTTTATATGAAATGTTCTTATTTTTTTATTCCAAAAGGAATGCTTTTGAAAAAATGTTAAATTGCAATTAGAGCTGCAATAGCTTCGTAAAATGCCAGTTAAACCACACCTAGCTGTTGACGGATTTGTCCTAGTGAGCAAGAAGATTGGTTTATTTTTATTAATTTGAATTGCGTATTTTATATTCAGTATTATGCTTCACACGTTGACTAACTATAGGTTCACATTGTGTCACGTAATAGGCTTCGCTGAGGCTTTCGCTCGTTTAATTAGACTGCACTTGGAACTAAAGCATATATCAGAAAGCGATTTTTTAATTGTCGTCATGAGGACCCGTAACACTAATGTAAAAATTTTCTCTCACACTCAGCCAAATCCTATAGACTGACATAGACCACAATATTCAATGCTGCTTATATAAAAATGAAGCTTCATGTAAAACATTAAGTATGTGGGCAATTCATCGTCGAGATATTATACGGTCAGACAGAAATGAAATTTTACTAACTTCATGCGTGATAGGCTTCGCTTACGCTCAGCCAACTTGTCTGATACGTAGTTATCGTCTTGATAAAGTGTTTGCTAGATAACCCCGAACATCTTATACCTCTTTGCACCTTTACTTACTTGAGTATACAGGTGTAAATTAAGGCCTGATATGCCTCAATATATTCCAAACGGATTGAGATATCGATGTTAAATCTTCGCCATACCTATTAAAATATGTTTTTGGACTTTAAAGGATAAAAATATCCACGCCCCTCTGATTTTCAAAGGGCGTAGTAGAGGTCACTTTACATTTTAAAATTACAACCCCTATCTTGTGACGTGTCATTTGAAAGGTAAATTTAAAAAAAACACAATGACGTGAACAAAACATCTCTATGACGATACTAGCAAAAGCCATGGGCTAGTATATCCCTTACATTTTAATGTCACCTATAAAAAAGACACCTCTTACCAAAACCATGCACACCAGATACAATAGATACTACGTAAAGGAATAGGTAGATACTACCTAAAGGGACCCCTAAAACATATCCAGCATACATTGTGTTGGTATGCGGAAGAAATTAGCACTGTCCCTACAGATTATAATATTTTGTGTTATTTTGCCATAAATTTTGCTAGAAACGGCGTACAGGCATTTTCTAAAATGTAATGCGTTTCTAATGAATAGCCCTTTCATATGACATCTCACAAAATATGGGTTGCAATTTAAAAATTTAAAGTTACCCCCTCTTAACCTCTTTTAAAAAGGGTTTATATCTGTTACACTCCAAAAAGTCCAAAACAGTATTTTAATAGGTATGGTGACAATTTTATATCGATACCTCAATCCGTTTGGAATACACCCAGGCGTACCAGTAATTAATGTACACCCTGTATGTTTTTCATAACTGTACCAATATTGACCAAGAAATGAGATTGTATTAATACAAATGTTAAGTCATTATTGGAACCGGTACTTAAATATATAACTATGTTGGGACGTACGATGACCACACGGTTTAACACGTCACAGTTTGGATCGGAGCTAGAGATATCGCATACTCCAATCCTCTTTACGACTGCATCACTTTTTACCAGTACCAGCCACCTTGTACTGTATCGACTCCCCCCCCCCTATTATGTTTGATAAGATCTTGCACAGGATAGTTACCTCTAACGATGAGTAGAATAAGGCTGAAAAGGGAAAAAAAAAGGAAAATACATAAAAATTAGAACTCTGTTTCCAATGGTTATACAAGATCTAAGTGCTTTCATAAAAGATGTTTAAATGTTTAGATTCTGAAAAAGAAAACGTATGGACAACTGGTAACTAGCAAACTTGATGCAAATCGAAGGAGCTACTAGAAATAATAAACCTAATGTCTTGTAGTTTACAGACACCGTGTTATTACCACATATAGCTTGCTAAGAACCACATGGCAAAAGTTTATCTTTTTGTTCTTAAGATCAGAGTTATAATAGATGAAAAGTAGAGTTTTAAGGTTAGAACTGACATAAATCCTGTTAAAATTATAGAATAAATATTTTACGGACCTACCATCCTATATTAAAAAAATAAGATGGAACTTATTTGTCTGCTAACATTTTTTGTGATATTTGACAATACAATTTTGGAAGACCGTCGATTTTATGAATAAAACTATAAACTATGAAAATTTAACGATTTTTAAATTAAAAAAAAAAAAAAAAAAAAAAAAAATACTTATAAGTGTAGGAGAGATCGTCTTTTTCTGTAAAACATAATTACACGATACGACCAAACAAGGAATAAATTTGTTAATAAGAAAATGGGTTTTTACGCCTAAGAATTTCCAAATTAAGTTCTATTTTGGTAGCTGCTTGTCAGTATTAAAAATCTCTACATTCCTTTAAGGATTATCATTAACCATTTAATTATATATCACACACGCTATATTCGTGGTATTGTGCCTTAAACTGTAGTCCTATCAAGTTTATTACTTTACCCTTTCGTAGAAATAGGATATATGTTATAATAAGCACACATGTACTTAATAATTTCATGTTAAGCCGTAATGGACTTTGTACTGTTTCAGGAAAATGGAGCCCGAAGTCCCATCTTGGCTGAATGAATCATATTTGGCAACTGTTCTCCAAGGCGGGGTAGACCAGGAACCAAGGGTAACGGTGACCAGCTTTACTGCAAAGTCAGCTCTACCTCTAGACCAGAATTATGGAACTTACGTTTTCAGAGTAAAGGTACAATACACACTCGGGGAGTCAGTTGACAAACACGTTATCTCACTAATAATTAAAACACCCGTTTCTCACGGGTTTCTCAGTGAATACATGGAGAAAATTGATCTGTTCAACAGAGAACAAAGGTTTTATGCCGATGTACTATCTCAGTTGAACAAAAGAGTAAAGTTTGAATTTGGCCCTAAGGATTTCTACTGCCCTGACAGAAACAGGTTGGTGCTGAAAGATTTGAACGAAGATGGCTACGTAATGGCCGATAGATCCAAACAATTGGATTTTTCTCATTGCAAATTAGTTATGACGTCCATAGGGAAATATCACGCATCTGCCGTATCCTTACAACACGAAAACTCACAGCTTGTTGAAGAAGCCGGTTCAGAGAGGTTGTACTACGATGAAGGTCCTTTTAAAAAGGAGGTGAAAGGATGGGTTGAAACTTCTTTGAGGTTGGTAAGTGATGTTCTGAAAGAAATGAAAGGATATGAAAGCTATGGAGATTTGATGCTCAGCAAAGTTGACGGGATCTGGGAGTACCTTGTGAAGGTATTTAAACCTAGAAAACAGTCAGTGAATGTTCTCAACCACGGGGATTTGTGGGTGAACAACATGCTGTTCAAATATAACAGCTCTGGAACACCAGTTGCTGTTAAGTTAGTGGACTTTCAGTACCCAAGGTACTCATCTCCAGCAGTTGACCTCATCTACTTCATCTGGACTAGTGCGGACGAGGGTGTTCGAGAAACCAAGCAGGAGGAACTGCTCGACATCTACCTGCAGACTTTGAACTCCACCTTGGAAGAGCTCGGGTGTCAGGAGCGGCTAACTGCCGAAGAGTTGCGGCAGGATCTGAGAGCACTGGCGGACTGGGTCCTCGTCCTGATTTGTCAGCTGCTACCCACAGTGCTTTGCGAGCCTAAAGACGTCATCAAGACGGAAGATTTCAAACAGGAAGATTTTGATCCTGAAAAACCAGATGAAAGAATAGAGAAAAGGTATCAAGGGAAACGATTCAAATCTGCTTTACCAACAGTTCTCCGGCAATACCAGTCTTGGGTATTCTCTTAATGAAAAGGGCGGGATAGAAATTTCAAGCAATCCTGAATTTGTTTTTACGCATATATGAGCTTCTTTTGTAATTAAAATAGATGCCAAAAACAAATTCATCATACCAGTGCTTTTCTTGTATTTGAATATTAAATTTTGTGGTCCCAACTAAAGTATTACTCAAAAGTTAATTTTCTTAAACTGATTTTGAAGCTATTGATTTCAGTTATAGTTTTACTAATCAATGAAAACCATCAGAGCTATAGCTACAAAAATTTATGGATTATATAGGACATGTGTAACTGGCATGTAAACTACAAGAATCATAGTTAAAAATGTATCGGAGATTTTTGTTTTTCACTTGAAAGCAGAAAAAAATGTTCAACATTTATCGGGCAGCACGTATGTTTAAGATGAATATTTATTTTCCAATTAGTCTCAAATGTAGTATAGTTATCAAATAAATGATAAAATATAAAATTTGTTTTGAAAAAGATATGTATATATATATATTTATTATATTTATTCATTATTCATTTTATGTATTCAAAGTTTAGTTGAAATATGTATATATATATATATATATATATATATAATATGTATATATAAATAAATATATATCTTCTCATTAAGAAAAAATAATATATATATATATATATATATATATAATATGTATATATAAATAAATATATAGCCTATCTTCTCATTAAGAAAAAATAATATATATCAACAAAAATGTCTGATTACGTTCATAAACCAATTTAGATTAAATTTAAATCAATTAAATGGGGTTTAATAAATAAAAACTCTCTACGCTGGATTAGACGAAACATAATATTAAGAGTGTAGGTGTGCATTGAATATGTAATTTTTAATAATTTGTAATGCATATAGCAATATGAAAAAAGTGTCTGTAACGATTTACACCATTTTTCCTTTATGGTGCACGAAAATAGACGGATTAGGGTACACTAGCTTGGCTAGACAGGAGATATGATGAATTTACAAATGGAATTGAAAAAAGCAATACGTTTACTGAAGAAGGTTTTTAGAAGATTCTAAACCGTATGTGTAATCTTGGAAAAACTTTAATTACGCCAGATCATGTATTGTGTAAGAGGCTTTACTGAAATTGCATGCTCATGCAGATCTATAGCTCAATCCATTCTCGATACAAACGGATACATGATCAGACAGAAAATAAATTTGCATCCAAACAGATAAAAGAGAAATTTGCAGACTACTGAGAGATAGGCTTTATTCAATTACGGTGAGCCAAATTCCATTGGTGACATGCATTATCATCGAGATCAAATGCTGTCTATGTAGAAATGTTTTATGCAAAACTAGCGGTTTCCCGCGGCTTCGCTCGTTTTTCATAAGTTTTGCCCGTGTATGAGCACTTCTGGTTCAAGTGAATTATATCTCCAACGCCGATGTAGCCTATAGTTTGACTTGATGTCACGATCAAGAAAATCTGTCAAAAGTGTATTGTATACATACATATACTTTATTATAAAGTGGTCTCCCACTCAAGCTTTAAGTTCAACGAAAAATGTATTTGAAAGATAAATATACATCGTAACTTAGCGCCTTCAAATAGTGTTTGACTGTTTAATATACGTATCTATCTCGTAATTGCAGTTTATAATGTGCAGGTGCTTCGAAAACTTTTCTTTGAAAGCGCAGCCTGGTGGCGAGTTGCATCAATGGGCATAACATATAAACCTTCTCCGTGAAAAAAATACATAATATACATCCAAATTTTCGTAATGATCGGACACATAGTTCACGATTCCATAAAAGACAAACACACAAACATTCATTTATATATATATATATATATATATATATATATATATTATACAGGGTGTTCTGAAAAAAGGTGCCCATAAGTCAGGGCGTGATTCCTCACATCAAAATAAGAAAAAAAGGTCTAATTAACATAGGTCCGAAAATGCTTAGTTACCAAGTTATACAGGGTGAAAGATTTCGTCTGAATTTCAGTTCTCCTGCTGCAACGAAGCCCTACGGGTATTTGTTGGCTGTTAATTAAGATGTACAGTTTAGCGTACTTTATGTAAAATGAACTGAAAAAATTGAATAAAACCGTTTCCAGACCTTTAGCTACAGTAATTTTTAAGATATGTGACGAAATACGCGAAACTTGGTCCCGAAAAACAAGTTACATTTAGGTTTGAAGCAGATTTACTATGTTAAATGTACAATAAACACAAAATATTTTTTCACGGTACTTGTTAGAAAATTTAATTTCGAAGAGAAAGATGTAAAATAAGTCTATAATAGACAAACGCAAAACTTTAAAAAAATAATCCTTAATTACATACAAAACGCATGAAAAATAGACAAAATCTGTTAAGCTCTCTACAAATGTAATATTGAAATTAAAACAAGCTGCCACAAAACACATTTTGTGGCAAGAACCATGTTAAAATTACATTGTTGAACATCAGTAAATTTTCAATACTAAAAATGCTTTATTTTCTGATAGAATAATTCCCTTGAGATGCGGTTTGTGGCATTCAATTCAGTAAGCTATTACCTTTAAAATTATGTATCACAAGGTATAGGCAACCATTAAGAATATTCACGATACCCTCGGCAGGACGTCCCCCGTTGGTGTGACATAACAAAACATTGTTCCAAAAAGTAGATGCCCAATCTCTATCACGATTGTAAGAGGGTTTCAAATTTATATTTAAATTATTAAAGGATATATTTGGGTGTTTCCAGACATAATATACACCCTGTATATATATAGATTTAAAGTTTAAAAATGAATTTGCTATAGATATATTGCGGATACACATGCAGAAGATAAATTTTACTAAACTTCTCAGAAATAGCAAAATATACGACATAAGGTCTAAATATAAGTTCATTCCCGGAATATTTCACCGAACTAGCTCTCAACCAAATCCACTGTAAGGATATGTACCATCATGGATCGTCCCTGTGTATGCGTGAGATTTCATACTTAATTAAAAACGTATAGGTCAGGTCATTCTCTAAATAAATATCCTGCAGATTGTTAGGCTGCTCTAGCACTCAGCCAAATACAATAGCTACATTTCATTCACATCGTCAAACTAAATAGAAATGAATGTTCGAGTTAAATTTCAATTATATTGATTGGTTTTCGATGTACATTGTGGACAGACAGAGAGGAAAAACGTTTTGCCACCTCACGGATTGATAGTCTTCGCTGACATTTTGAAAATCCTCCAAATAATATACAGACTTTTTCAACTTATCGGTTGCAAGCTTAAATATATATTACCATCACAATTCATAAGACCAATCATCAGTGCATTCTACTGCCCACTGAATCACCTGGCTCCTAAATGCTCTATGCTATATTTTGTAATTTTAAAACACTATTATCCTTGGAAACCCAGTACACTGCCTACTTTAATATCAGCCAAGTTTCACTATAAAAAAGATAAGAGTATGCACACAAAAGGTAGCTCACTTATTCTCCAGATGCCCTGCGGACGGACATAGAGAAACATAAAGACACTTTTTAACATTTTTCATCATAGCGGAAAAAAGTACCAATATACTTAGAAATTGTTTAATAAACAAATTCACTATCATAACACTTAATCTTCTTTATGCATAAATAAAGTATCAATCAAAATTCAAAGACTGCAGTTGATTCTTTCTTTCGATACATCTTGCCACATGAAACGTTAAACTGTCTCACTGTTATACTCCTACAATTTTTCGTTGCCATATCATGGTTTCGCATGAAAACAATGTTAAAATGATTTTCCTGTCCCTCTGCTAAATAAAAGCGCAAATTTTGAATGACATAGTTTATAAATGAATAAAAATGTGTTTGGTCTGTAATTAATTGGAGTTGATTAAATTACTAAACATTTTGAACAAAAGTTCGAAGTAATTCCGTTTGAATGTATGGGACAGTGAAAAAGTGAAATAAGTTGAATCATTTGGGAAATAAAATAATAAGAATTAGAATAGAAATTTTAATACAGCAAAAATGTTTCTTTAATGAAATACGAGTAATAAAGTTCATCTCTCGATGGAAGCGTCCAAAAGTCAGAGTAAAGTTCGCAAGTTGCACTCAAGTATATTAAACCCTCGCAGCCGGTTACTTAAGGCAAAGGCGGACACAAAGCTATAAAAGGAACTTAAACCTCTATCTTTTATTTCTTGGGACTCATTTCTTTTAAGTTTTTTGAATACTGCGTGCAAACTTTTGTAATCCAATTATTATTTCTCTTTAACATTTTCAACACAACCACTTAGACCACTGAATAGTTGTACGATTAAATTTGTGAATTTTGTAGGTTTTTATGAGAGTTTAAGGTATATAAAGTAACAGATCGACATATCGGCCAACTAACCTTTCCTGGATGAGAGAGTGCGATAGTTAAATTAATTTGGCTGTTGTACTACTATCTCGTTTCCAGTGTTAGTGAATGATCTTTACAAATTGAGAGTTAGATAATAACATAACTACGTCTATTGTCATCACTAATTCTTAATATAACCAAGCTGTCTATCTCTCAAGATTTTAGCTATCAAATGGAGATACACAATGCAAATAATCACGTTATGTTTTCGAGTGAGCCATAACACTCTGTTTGAAGTATGACTCAGGGTCGAGTGACACGCTCATTTATACCACGAAGTACTACAAGGGGTGTACTAATATATAAATCTTAGTCTTTCAAGGTTGATAATACTGATGCATTATTACACTCTGATGTAAGATACTAGGTACCACGTAAGGCATTCTGTATTACAAGGGGTGTACTAATATATAAATCTTAGCCTTTCAATGTTGATATTACTGATTCATTATTACACTCTGGTGTAAGATACTACGTACCACGTAAGTCTTACGGTACTGCAAGGGGTGTACTAATATATAAATCTTAGCCTTTTAAGGTTGATAATAGTGATTCATTATTACACTCTGGTGTAAGATACTACGTACCACGTAAGTCATACGGTACTGCAAGGGGTGGCATAATATATAAATCTTAGCCTTTCAAGGTTCATAATCCTTATTTATTATTACACTCTGATGTAAGATACTACGTACCACGTTAGTCATACGGTACTACAAGGGGTGTACTAATATATAAATCTTAGTCTTTCAAGGTTGATAATACTGATGCATTATTACACTCTGATGTAAGATACTACGCACCACGTAAGGCATTCTGTACTACAAGGGGTGTACTAATATATAAATCTTAGACTTTCAAGGTTGATAATACTGATTCATTATTACACTCTGGTGTAAGATACTACGTACCACGTAAGTCATACGGTACTACAAGGGGTGTACTAATATATAAATCTTAGTCTTTCAAGGTTGATAATACTGATGCATTATTACACTCTGATGTAAGATACTACGTACCACGTAAGGCATTCTGTACTACAAGGGGTGTACTAATATATAAATCTTAGACTTTCAAGGTTGATAATCCTGATTCATTATTACACTCTGAAGTAAGATACCGACATCTCACTTTACAAACAACTCCGATTAACTTTAACCTTACATAGCCTTTAGAAACATAATCTAATCAACTTCCCTTTAACTGGACTGTGAATTTTGGTTCCACAGATGCTGATGACTGTGAGGTATTTCCACCACGAATCTTAACGACCGCGAAATCCTTGACCGCGATCCGCCTAAAACAACCACAAACTAATCAGCTTCAAGCCGAGGCATTAATTTAATAAAATAATATTAAAATATTTCAAGAGAAGAATGCATTAAATTTACAAGTTACTATAAAATACGATAGTATAATATACACAAGATGTTCTTGGATTAATAACTACTATTGATGTACATAAAACAAATTCTTCGTGTTTAAATAAGACAATTTCTTTAAACGAAAATCTCCACACTTGTACCGGAAGTGGTTATGTAACGGCCACGCATAGACAATTTAAAGATGTTCGGTTACGAACGTAATATTTTACATTATAATTTATTATAACCGGTCTAAATTTTTATTATCGGTATAGCAGGTTGATATATCGGCCTATGAACCCATCCTGAGTAAAGGATGTTTTTACCATTGAGAAAGTCCGATATTTAAACTATAGGACTTTCTTGGACTATATAATTTGTCTGTTGTAAATTCCAACTTAAATTTTATACCATACGTAATATTTTATATTATAATTTATTATAAACGGTATAAAGGATTTAATAGTTTAAACATAATAAAAGAGTATAATAATTTCAAAAATTACTGTAAGATAATAATCTTTTTTAAAAAGCAACGTGACTCCAGCAGATTTATCCGATGAAAAAACTGTAAACTTCCCTCGTAATTTACATGGCAGTGCAATACGTGACTACTGTTAAGAATTACGTGATGTCATGCCTAAGGGTTGGTTACGGTTTTGAGAAAATTACGTGTTTCTAGCAGAACAGGCCACTTCGAGGGGAGTAATGTGGAAAGCGGCGTTTGCATTTTAGCCAGTCTCGCTAATTGTCCAGTTGTCCTCGACGGTTCCTGTTCGATGCGGTTGAATTTTAATTTTAACACAGTCAATTTTTATTCTTAAAACTAACAATTACATTTTTTCGTGTCATTTGAAGTTGTGATGCATTTCAATAGAAAGTATAATCTTACAGGGAAACTCTACTATCCATCCAAAATATAGGTTACTTGCTTATCTAAGTGTTTAGAAAAATAAAAGCTTATCCACAGATATCCAACTTAACAAGATCACTACAAATATTTTCAACTAAATAACAATAATGCAAGAGAATGCATCGCATACTTATTACAAATAAGTGAAACTAAATGTTGTATTATATAAGCGTTGAACGCATCATGAACATTCATACAGTAAAGAAATAACAATAAAGTGGATATTATCATAGTCGAAAATGGGTTTTGTGGGACACTCCTTAGCTCCCTCACTGGAATCGGGTAGGCCTTGTTTTCCGAAATCTACCATACGAGGCCATTTTCAAATTTATGAGTAAAACTGGCATCTAATTAATAGTGTTATAAAATAAAATTGATGCCTTAAGGCATAAGTTGCTGGATCATTACTAGCACAGTCACTACAATACCACGGATTAGCTCGCTTATCGTAAGCTATGCCCGTGTATGAGCACTTCTGGTTTAATTGAATTATATTTCCAACGCTGATGTAGAGTTTGCCTTGATGCCACCATCAAGAAAATCTGTCAAACATGTATATTTATAGCCATTGTACATGTACGTGTACTTTGTTGTAAAGTGATCTAACATTCAAGCTTTAAGTTCAACCACACATTTGTTTTAAAGACAAATATAAGTATATATATAATTTCAATAAACATTGAATCACAAAAAGTACATATATATATATATATATATATATGTGTATATAAATATAAATATATATATATGTATATAAATATATATATATATGTATATAAATATATATATATGTATATAAATATAAATATATAGATATATATATGTATATAAATATATATATATATATATATATATATATATATATATATATGTGTAGGATATTTATATATGACACTGTAGACTCAGCAACTAAATAATGTATGTATTTGAGGGGTCAATATGAAATTTTATTTGTATTTTTTCAGACGGCGCTGCATAAGATAAATAATATGTTTTCAAAGCGGCTGCACATTATAAACTGCAATTACGAGACGGTTAAGTAAATTAAATAGCAAAACACTATTTGAAGGCGCTAAGTTATGACTTATATTTGTCTTATATATATATATATATACAGATGTTTGCTAAATTCCTCGTAAAAATGGTGGAAAAATTACTGGGCTCAATGTATACGAGAAGCGGTAGATGAAATTATATGTAGTCTAACTGGCTGAGCGTTATCGAAGCTACTCACTCGAAGAGCTACGAAAATGTTATTTCGGTCCACCTGCACGACATCTCAAGAATGAACTGACCAATAGAGATTTATAAGTTCAAAATAGAGAAGTATGCGTTCTTTGGTGTGCACATCCATCCGTGGGATTTGGCTGACCTTCATTGAATGGCATCACTCAGAAGGCTAGCACTGTTTTTCTTTTGTCTACTGTAGGAATGTAAACATTTATTCTTTGTATGATTGCATAACCGTCCGTAGGACATCTAGAAAATGAAATGAGCTATTTTTTATTAGTCGAGGATTTGAAATAGGAGAATCTAGGAAGCAATGCGTAGTTAGTACGGTATTTTGCACGTTTCTTCTTAAATTAAAGGAAATACAAGCAACAGTACTGGTCTGTTCCTCACGATTGACCTTTGGGCGGCATGAGCATAATTAATATAATAAATTATATTATATTATTAAAGTATTATTAAAAATATTATAATTATTACAAAACACGGTAGTAGTATGCCAGAAATTCATAGACAAAATAAATTTTAACCAAAGAGAAAAAGGTAAAATTGTGTCAGCCTTCAATGACGTTCAGCCCGATTCCATAGTTGGATATAGACAATCATTGAGCTCATTCTTATCAGGTAGAAATAAGTTTCATGCAAAAATTAAAGTCTGCAAATAGTCTTTCTCAAAATATCTTTTTACACGACACGTTCACATTTTTTTCATTAAGATAGGTTTCATATCAGTGTGAAAATAATCAGTGTGTAGTGAGGATGCTACAATACAAGAATGCTCTAAAATCGAATCTTGTCATCTACTTTGAACGTTGCCTTTGACTCTATTATATTTTTCTCTTTACTCTGTGAATAAAAAACGTCACATGTTAAAGTCTTATATGATTGTACTTAGTTTGTTTATAAATTTATTTATTTTACTAGGTTCTCGTTACTATCATGGTTATCTACCATCTAAGACCAATGTAAAATTATTTGGTAACGCTCTGCTAAATCCTATATAGTGAAATGCACCATCATCGTATTCACTGTTACTAGTATATAATTAATGCTTCATGCAGAATGTAAAGCCTATAGGTCAGTTAGTTTTCAAGATACCAAGAGGAAAGGCAGAAGAAAAATTATATTTCCCCGTCCCACGAGTGATAGACTTCGCTAGCGCTCAGCCAATAATTTTATAATATGCGATATAGAACCTAATTTAGTGTACTTCTGGCTGATAGAACATTTTTGAGCTCAATCAAGAGTAGCTAAATTTATTATAAAATATTATTTGGTTCACATATGACAAGACATGTATAAATAAAGCATTGTATAGTTTGACATCCCTTAATATTGTACTGTATTTAGACTCGAATAGTTAGTTACAGCAACTGCCACCAGGTGGTAGAATATAGTGTTATATGCTTTTATGTTGCCGCAAGATAGGTTTACTGTTAGGTTAAAACAGTGCAGTTTCCTTTGGGTTTAAAGTTTGTTCATAAAATCAAACTAATTTTAATACTGTTAACTTTTGAGTTACATTTTAAGTAGTTATTTCACACACAACTTTATTTATAGCGTGAATTCGTGGCCACTAACGAGATTGATAAGAACACTTTGCGTAGTTAAAAGTACACAATATTAATGAAATTTCTATACTTAAGTTAGTAGAATATAATATAATACTATAGATTTCGAGTACGTTTTTAATGGAAAGTTTAATGTATCCAAGTAGGTCATCCCACTTATTATTAATATAAATGACACAATTTGCGATGAATAATGTCCAATTATACCAAAATGGATGAGTTTATTGGAAGATCTTCTCAGTGGCCATATTTATAGCACAAAAGCATTTGGTATGTCATTTCATATGGATATGCCGATGAGCCTCTGCTAATTGCTAGTAGGTATATAATAATTGGTTAACGAGTCAATTAATTTTACAGTAAGACTAGTTTTGCTTTATTCAAATATTAAACTTTGCCAAACTCTAGTCATATATAATTCAGAGACCTAGATGACTTCCTCAAACGATGGTCTTATTGTACGATTTCTTCTCTGCTGCTTCAGTGATGGAAAGATGAGCATATTTAAATAAATAATGAGGGGATCGATAAGGATTTGGAATCGGAACTTCAACTCTAGTTTGATTATTTAAAATAATAAAAATATGATAAGCCAAAATAATCGATTATTTTCATTATGTAATTAATTATATTAAAAGTAATGAATCGAAAAATATCCAATACAGGATCATCAAAGTATCAAAGATGAATTTTTATAATAATCCACAGTCTGCATACTCTGCATTGTCATACTCTACATAGTCTATGTTAGTTGTGTGTATTTTACATAAAAGATTTGATTGCTTTTAAAAATTTATATAACACAACTAATCAGATCTTAACTTGGTTTTACAATAACAACAGCTTAGTGTTGTTAAAGCATAAGGAACACTAAGTCAATATCAAGCAGTGATACTCCAATTAAAGTGTTCAAATAGTTAGTGAATAAACAAATTAATTTGAAACAAAACTACTTGGAACGCCAATGTGATTATACCAAACTATTGATAGTAACATTTTACCAAAGAAATTCCATTTTTTAAATATAAATGGGTTAATCTAGTCTTAAAGCAATTAATTAGAGTCATTTTAACAAAGCATGACCTAACCGACGTTTCAAGATATAATTGTCTTTTTAAGTTTTAGTTTCTACCTAAAATGAATAAAAGAGACGCCTTGCTTAGTTTTAACCCGAATATACACTGACGTAACCGATATTCGTTTCGTTACTAATATAATTAGTCATCGTTCACTGTAAGTAATTGAATTTTGTTTCAAGAAATGTGGAATATTCGCTGAAGTAGCATGTCAAACGTCAAGTGTATGGGTAATTTTATTAGGTGCACATGTTCCTCAGTTATATAATCTGCGGGTTTTTCGTTTTTATCATGATTACTCATAAGACCAGTATAAAAAATTCAATAACACTCAGCAACATCATAGCAATGTCATGCACAATCTTGAGCTTGATGTTGTTAATTACAGAGAAATGAAGCTTCGTGCAAAGTTTCAGGTATTTAGGCCTGGTTTTTTTCTTGAAAATAGAGCAAAGCACTTAACACTATTAACTTGTAACACTTTAAGATGTTCCAAGTTCACAATTTTAGCAAGTGTTTTATTTCAGTTAATTGTTGCTAAACATTCAACAGTTTAAAATTTTTTTTGCTAGGCTATCTGAAGCAGGCTATCTCAGGCTCATGTAAAAACGTTCACTAACACTCGGTAAAATCCTCTAGTGTCATGCACCATCTTTGAGCTTCATGTTGCCTCTGCAAAGAGATGAAGCTTCATGCAGTTTCACTTCTATAGGTCAGATCATTCTTGAGACATAGAGCGGACATACAGAAATAACATTTCCCAGTCCCTCAGGTGTCTTTATGCTAACGCTTAGCTAACAACAGTGGTCTTTATTGAGTCATTTCTGTTTTGTTTCTAATTAGGCGTTGTGGTTGGATTATCTCATAACTATAGTTCTAGCGGGTATTCTTAAGAAAGGAAGTTTGTAGGAGTGGTACTTGATTGGTAGTTAAGCGTCTACTTGTTTACAAGTGGGTGCGAAGAAATCACTTTGTAGAACGAGAATGTCGAGTTTAGCTCTATTTCACCTTCCACTTAATACTGCATCTGAAATCTAACATTTTCAAAGACATGAATACGGAATCTAGATTCCACGAATTAAGAGGAAAAGATTGTGCATAGTTTTAGTTGCAAAACGATGATATTATAATGGTATACTGTCATACTTTATTATATCGATCGTAGCTTCTCTTTCTTGAGCAAATCTTTACCCATAATATTACTCATATATAGCTCACTAGATAAGAAAAGAAATTTAAATATCTAATTATATTTAAATTTAGTATTGCACATTACATATTAAATTGGCTTTTTTACATTCTGCTGACTCCTTTAATAATCAAAAACTAACCAATAAATAATAATAATGAATAAATAATCAAATGTGTTTTAAACATCTGTTTATCATTCTTAACTTAATATAGTCAATTAGTGTAATTGAAGTTTTAAATGCATTTTAAAGGCTATAAATTTTACCTGCATTTGATGATGTTTTTATTATTATGTGTATAGGTTGAATAAAAATTACGCATACCTAAAATTGTTAAAACATAATAAGTTACCAACAAAGGTTTTTTTCACTTAAACTAGTTTGAATAAGTTGTGTTTAATTATATAAGTGAAACCAATAGGTCTGATAAGTGGAAATGTTTGTAAATCAAAGTTCATTCAGCCTGCTAATCTCAGTGCTTACATAACAGAGAATATTGTTGCTCTGTTGGAACCAGTTCAAACTCCAAGACATGTAGGTCTCCCGAAACACTCATTCCATTCAGTTAAGTTACAACTCTCTCAAACAATTATTAAAGTTAAATTAATTTCCAATTAATAATTCACCATAAAACAGTTCATATTAAATATTAATAAATTACAAAATATCAAAAATTCAATCAAAGTTATTCACAAAGTTCAAATTTAATTCACTTTTCTTGCTGGTTTGAACGAAATGTAACTTATTTGATTCTATTGTACTTAATTGGTCATCATGAATCAGTTATGCAGATTGCTCTGTAATTTATATAAATTTAATTTTTCCTATAAAAAATACAACAAAATTAATTTAATATCAGATCTGGAAGGCTATTTCAATATAACGTACAGTAAATTTGTTGCTTAGATCAAAATCCCTCGCGGAAAAAAGTTAGAAGCACGGTGCATTGTAATCAACTTTATTCACGATAATAACCAATACAAGGGCGAAAATTATAAGCTGGCGGTTTTAATTTTCCCCTTCCTCCTCTTTTGATGGAAATCCGCGGCGTTCTCTCATTTGCCCAGTCGTATCCAACTTAAGAACAATGGTTTTCTCAGATCTAACATAACTGTAGTACAAGACAAGTTCTGTAAATTAAATTTGGGGGTAAGAAGTAAAAATGTTAGCTTTTAAAGATAGTAACGGAACTGAATCAGTACTCGATTTTCTTGCGGTACTTAACTTAGCAGATTTGCTTTCGCTTAGCCACAATTAAATTATTATTTAGTATGGGAAAGAAAGCCATTTACTAATCCACCATATGTTTTAACTAAAACAATAACCAATCCTTACTGCAGATACAGCCCTGATTCGTTAACATTGCGGATTATTGATGGTTGAACCAAACAACTCTGATATATACGCTGTTACTCTATTTCCAGTTTACTTTTTATATTAATAATCTGCTTCACATTAGGAAACATCTTCTAGTAATCAAAAGTAGTGCAAATAATTACTATTATTTTGCAACCATTTTCTGGCTGAACTTTAGCGAAGGGCTGGAAAAACTTAATTTCTGTCCTTATCTGTCTATACGATATCTCGAAAACGAACTGACTAATAGAATTGAAATTTTGCATGAAGTTCAGTTATAAATTAGCAATACTCATTACGATGGTTATGCATGCAATTCCAACAATTTCGCTCAGCGTTACCAAATAATCTTTCATTAGTCTTATGGGTAACCATGATCGGATCGATAAAAGGCAGAATAAACCAATTTTAAACAAACAAATCATTAGGAGGTTAAACATGTAAATTGTATTAGTAGTGTAAAAAGAAATCGTTGCAGTAAACCCTCCTTAGCTCAAAGGAACTATTATTTGGACACTACTATGAAATCTAATTTAATAAACAAAAAGGAAATGCATTATGTGGCAAGATATCTCCATAAAGATCTGTTGTCATTACTTTTTGCGAAAAACTTCATCTCTACATACACAAGAATGAGTTCTATGATGGTGCATATCCAACCACGGTATTTGGCTGAGCGTTATTGAAGGATACGATTCAGTAGGTTGACGCAGTTTCTCTTTTGCCTGCCAGAAGGGATATAAATATTTCCCAACTACCCGCAAAACATGTCGAGAATGAAACGAGTTCTAGATTTCAAAGAACGTAACCGTAGTGAAGTGCACGTGGTGTGGAGTCTCTTACCTGGTACCTATACATGACGTGTATATAGTAATTCAATTCAACATCAATAAAGTGTAGCCTATATAATTCTCAGTCCTATCATTTAGAGTGGAGAAAAAGTCAGGTACGATGCAGCCGTAAAAGCAAATGTAACAAACACAGTGAAAGTAAATGAAAACAATGTGGCTTGTTTCCGTTGATTGTTTATTTACGCCCTTCCAAACTCCCTTGGGATTCAACGTAAACATTTGACCCTTAGAAACAATACACACAGAGGGAATACTAACGCTCTTTTTATAAAGTGTTGTTTTAACCTATCTGAATTGCGTTTCCTCTTTCAGTTTAAGGGTACTTGTAATATAAGTATTATAATAAAAATACGTAACGCGTGTTTTGTCTTCAACACGATGAAATCGAAATATTTCATCAGACTGTATGTTACTGAATATAAATTATTACGTTATTTCTTGATATATATTAAAATTGTTTACCCGCACTTTCAGCACCTTATACATGAATGTCAGGGCTAAAAAAGCTATTTGGAAAGAAAGAAATGAATAAATTATGTCCTGGAGAAGGAATAAACAATCAAGTGGTTAAAACTTTAATGAATCCCAAACAGTTTTATATATATATATATATATATATATATATATATATGTATAATACATATATATATATATATATATATATATATATAAAATACATATATATATACCAATAAATATTAGGGATAATATTAATAAAAATGATAAAAAAAATTAAAGAAAGAGTTTTGACACATGACTCACCACAACATATTCTATATCTGGAATAGCTATCTTTGGTGTGAGGTTGCCCGAGTTTTATTTTCCGTATTATTTTAACTTACTTCAAGACGGTATTAAAAACTTGAGAAACTTCAGGTTTTGTGGAGGCAGTGAGATGGCTTATCACAACACACATTGAGCTGACTACTTAGCTTACATCTAAACTAACTAACTACATTCACTATATACATACGCATGCACAGGTAAATAAAGTGAATGATGTGGCAGAGCTTAGTTATTTCAGTGGTTAACCAGGTTGTGTTTTTTAGCTAGGCTGTATATAATGTTACATAATAACTTTTTAGTTTAGTAGTTACTTGTTATTTATTAATAATATTGTCATTTTTGTTCCATGTTCAGAGATTATTGGATATATTAAACTATTTATAAAATGCTCTTTGTTGTTTGGAAATATGTTATTCATTGTTATCCAGTTTTTTATTTTTCTATCTATGTATACCCTGATTAATGTTTGTATTATCGTTATATGTTACATAAAATGCCAATACTAAAAAATTTGGATTTATAAAAGCACCACAGCCTCAAAAAGAGAAAAATTAAATTATTTGTAAAAATATATATCATAATTGTAATATTACGTGTAAAATATATTTTTATATCTCTATGCACTGTTTAATCCCGCTATTGAATAATATTAACTATAATAATTATAATGAGTAATTTATTAATACCGTAATGGTACATACTATAATAAACTCGTATAGGAACTTTTAATTCAAGATTAAATCTATATAAAGCATTTCCAAATTTTTTGGCTTTAATTTGTTGCACGAATCTTAGTTTTAATAAATACAATAATTAATAAAATACCTACCGAACTAAGATTTATTTAATACTATTATTACTGTCCATTATTGTCATTATTGTTGCTACTCCATTAGACGAGAGACTGAGTTTTATATTTTTATTTACTATAATTTGTACAAGAAATGATCAAATAAAGTGGTCCGTACTGTCAAAATAAAACGTAAATGTTTTAAAGTAAATTTGAAGCAGGATCATTACGCTAATGCAGGGTTATGGTAACAGACCAAAGTGATCTCTGAACCGGAAATACTGATGAAAGAACCCCCAAGTTGAAACCAATTACATTTTAATTGACAGTATCTTCCACAGGGAACACTTTATATGTTTGGACAGATTAAACGACGTATACTTTAATTGTATAAACTTATGTTTAGAAATTACGGATTAATAGTATACTTGGAACACGTTAAAGATTTGCGCATTAAACAAGATGGGTCTTGTTATGTTGGTACCTCGTTATTGATTTTAAACTAGCTAAAAGTGATTTTTACTAGCAGTGAATGGTAATATAAGTTAGTCGAGGATAATAAGGGGGCATATTGAGGTTTTGTAATACTTCTTCTGAGTCAAACAGATTTATGTTATTGGGTGTTTCGTGTAATAATTATAATAATAAAGGAGCTTCATGACTGAGTGCCTGAAGTTGAAATGTCAGATCTCATGAACCAAAACAGAAATGTTCCTGGATCTTGTGGTTTGTGAGCTAAAATTTATAGTTTTAACAGTTTATTTTCTGCCTATTTAATCTCAACTATTGATGTGTAGATAAAAGAACACAGAAAACATTTCTTAATTTTCTCAAATTTAACTCTATTTATGTGGCATAGGGTGGAACGTATAACAATAGAGTTGGACGTATAAAAAATACTGTTTTAAGAGCCAGGTAAATGATATTTTTAAATAGTCATAATTTTTAAATTATGAACTCATGCAGTAATTAAGAGAATAAAATATGGAAGATGTATTAAAATAACTGAAAAATATATCTAAATCAACAATTTCTTAGGAAGTCGACTTGAGATTTATCACTCACAAGTTAACGTAACTATAGGGTTAGAATTCCTAGCAAAGTTGTTACTAACCAAGTCGTCTCCTTTATGAGATATTATACAACCACCAGATGTATAAGTACAGCTTTTGGCCAATTGGGCCGATTAGCAAATTTGTAATTGGAAAAGTGGAATTATAGCAGGCACATCAACCTGCAAACAGACAACAAACCATTACAGTTTAAATTTAATCTACTCGCCTGTCAGGAAATTAAGCGTTGTTTCTGTTTTTCATCTTTTATCACTTTAAGTGTACTTGTCAAAAGAATATCTGTGTAATTACTGAAAATTTAACTAAAATGTTCTAAGCGTTAGCGAAGCCTATTACTACGGGGACCGGAAAAATACAGTTTCGCATATTGTCTATAAATATGTCTTGCCGCACGATATATTGAGCGAACTGACATACAAACTTGAAATGTTGTATGAAAGCTTCAATTATATAAGACACATCGAGTTCTATGGTGATACATGGAACTCAAAGCAATTCGCCTAACCAATAGCGAACATTTCTATATTAGTCTTATGGCTAACCATGACTACAATGACAAAATCACAGAATAAATAATTTATAGAAGAATCCTACCAAAATTAAAATGTATTTTAACGAGAGCCAGAGTAAAACATATATATTTCAACTATTCGTAAACTAATTAATCATGCGCTATTCTTGACCTTTTCCCAAAACTCACTGAACCTTGTTATGTCATGAGCGGTGTGGTCGTCTTTCTCCATGTACATAATTATTGACGTCATATGTAACCCCAACTCAAATAATTTTTATTGAATAGCATTGAAACTCCGACCAAAATTAAGATGAATCTGTATGTGTGACAGAGTAATACACATATATTCTAACTATTCGTAAACTAATAAATCATGCGCTATTCTTGACCTTTTCCGAAACTCACTGAACCTTGTTATGTTAAAAACGGTATGGTTGTCTTTCTCCTTGTACATAATTGACGTCATATATAACCCCAAGTCAAATAGTTTTTTTTTTTAAATGAAAAGCGTTGAAATTTTAAAATTATATTATTAAATACTCAAAAGCTAGATTGTCAATATAATTTTTATAATTTTATTTAAATTCAATGCAAGACTAATTATGATTGTTTTGTGTGATCAAACATAATTTTGAAATGCTAGAGCGTGGTTGCATCTAATTATGGATATTGGGGGAATCCCCGTCACTGTAAATATTGCTGTTCAGTGTCATAAAGTGCGGCCCTTTAAAGTAACAATCAATACTGGAGTGGAACAAACCCCGGCAGTAGCAGTCCCGATCCGTCAATATAGCGGTCCATTACCGGATCAAACGGACAGCGAGCGCTGAGATATTCGCCGCTGGTTTATTTCCAAACTCCATTTCCAGTTTCTTTTGTTTTACTTTATAAGGTTTGAAAACTTTATTGGTTCTTTATAAATAATTCAATTTGTTTCTCTCCGATGCTCCAGTGAGATAAAATGCATACCTTCTATGTATTAAACGTCTAAATCTAATATAAAAATGTGAATCAAAAGTCTCAATAGATAAAATATTATTCATTTTTATAGATTTATTCTATATAGGTACTCATAATAAGTATAATTTAATATAATAATAAATATAATGTAATGTTTATTATTATAATATGCGAGGCGCGTGCGCGCGTGTGTGTGTGTTATTATTAGTTAAATCTTTTTAACTCATATAAATGTCAGGAGCTGCGTTCTGTTCCTGAACTCTCTACAGTGTATTTTATTTCCTAAATTTACTACATCATATATTTTTATTGAATTTGGTCAAATTTATGTATTGTGGCCTACAACATTTTGAAACAAAACATCAAAACTAAAAAAAGAGAATAAGAATGTTAAAAATTTAAAATTGGAATAATTTGGTTGGAAAATGAAATTTTTCAAAGGCCTATAAGAAAAAATGTTATGCATACTAAGTTTGTGTATGGGTTAGTGCAATCATAAAGGTTAACTTTAGTACACACGAATTAATAATTTATGTTACAATACAACAATAGATCTTGGTTGTTGGTAGCATAAATATCTTACCTCTACAATAGGTCTTCCTTACAATAGATCTCTATCGTGGGGGGGGGGTTGTACATAGGTAACTAAATTTAAAGTATTTGAAAAATAAAAAAATCAAAAAATTCAAAAATGAAATCTTAACTTTGAGTTGAGTTTACTGATAACAACAGTAATTAGATACAATGAAGAACAAATAATGGCCAGTCCTACGTTTTGGTTTAATGTAATTAATTGCAACTTGGTGTAAAAATGATTATTTAACTCATAGGAATCAACTAACTATGAATAACAATAACACAAAAACCAACATATTAATTTTCGTCTGCGATAAAAATAAACGCTATAATGGTGAAAACCACCGATATTGCAAGTTTAAAGATATAGGTTTATTAATCTCTAAAATTAGTTCAACTTAATACATTTTTATGCTACAAACCACTTATAAAACGTATGCTGATTCTAATTTAAAATGATAGTTTTGTATTTCCTATACATAAAAATAACTGAGTTTCCTCTAAACAAATCTAAGTACACCTTCTGACAATAAGTGTTTACATTGAACCTTGCATTCATTAAACTTATTACATTGTAGTGTTGAACCATTAATTTAAATGCTATACAACTTAACTTACCTTTGCCTGCACAACAAAAATGGAAAAATTTTTATATGTAATCACAACAAATATGTGTTGCTAAACTTAAATTTGTATAATTTGCTGCTAAATGAGTCGAATATTAATAAGTTTCCGGAATCTAATATCTCATATTACAGATAATAACGTAGAGGAAATCAAATAGATTTACAATGATTAATATTAAAGTGTTTTCATCAAACAGATCTGTATAAACAGGTTGTGTGATTATACAGTGCATTCGCACATAGCTCACTGAGGGCTGCACCTATAAGCTCTTATTCAGGTGTTTTGCTAAATTCAGGGGTCGAATTCGGTGATAGATTAAGTCCGGAGATTAGGTTTGTCAGGGAGTTTAAAAGTAGATTTGTGATATCTTTCGGAATTAACAAACGTTTTAACTTTGAGGTAGTTTTGTGGCTTAACCGTTTGAGATACGACACAAAGTGACTGGGAACTTTTTTGTAGGAAATATAAAAATCCATAACTGCTTTGCGCTCAGATTTGAGCCACGACTATTAATTTTCTCGGTAACGAGCTTTGAAGAAGAGATTGCAATGATCAGCCATTATGAATTGCTTAAATCAGTTTAAAATGAAAACTTACCAGCTTTAAAAACTTTAACTGACAATTACACGGTATAAAATACTATTAAAATTCTACTAAATATAAATTTGCTAACGTATCATGGCAGCCTATGTTACACTCTGTGTACTTGGAGAATACTTAATCTAAGTAAGTAATCTTTACCAGCTGAATAATTTGATCAGCAGGTTTAATTCATCCAGGAAATTATTTCGCTATACTAAGGGGGTGCTCCTATCCCCCTTCATTTATTCTTTTTATATTATTGCTACATTAAAAGAACAAGAGCTTCTTTTATAGAGGGTGTTGTGTCTGTTATGAGAATAATTAAATCAGGGAGACCTGGGAGAAGTATTTTGGAAAGATTTGTTCATCAAAGTGCAGTTTGTATGGTGTCGATTTTTAACGGTAAAGGTCAAGGCTTTAATAGATAAATAACTCTACTGGGGATTATATTGAGTATGAAGTTGAAATATTTCTATTAGATGTAAAATAATGAAGAAGGAAGGTTTTCGTATTAACACGCTGTGCCCTTATGTTCTAATATCATATTCTTGAAATTTTGACCAGGAAGTTAAGTGAATTAGGGAATTTGAATTAGGAGAATGTTTTGGTCAACAAAATTAAATTTTATTCTGTCCCTGTTTACTTATGATGACACCAAATATTGAGCAAGGAACCTTACCTGAGACATTTGATCTTAAAAAAACTATCTGTTAGAATGAATTAAAAACGCTCTGTCTCGAGCTACTACTGGCGCTTCACTAACGCTCAGCCATTTCCCGGGGAAGATATCGACCTTCATCAGGACTTGATAAGGTGAAAACAAATTTACGTGCCAAAAGTTCACGTCCATAGCTTAATTTGTCCTCAAAATATAGTAGTAAGTAGTACAGTAAACTTCACTAACACTCAGCCAAACCCTGGAAGTGACAAACCACCATTCATCCTTGCTTGCGTGGATATGAAGGCACTTTCCAAATATTATGTCCATTGACTCGTTTTCGAGATACTGTATTGTGCAGGTATTAAAGCTTCACTAACGCTCAGCCAAATTCCGTGGCTTTCCATTTACCGTAATTGAACCTTGCCTTTTATTTACAAAATTCATCTACACAGCTCACTTCGTTATCGAGATATCATTGACCCAATAATAATTCATTAACACTCATTCTAAAACCGTGGGCTTAAGTCGACATCAGTGGAATCACATATTTTATACGTAGTACTTATATGTCGTGTATAATGTTTTAAATCCTCAGATCTTTTCGTTCTGGACATACCTCACAAAAACATACAGATAGACAAAACATTACTACCAGATGGGTTACGAGCAAAAGGTGTAAGTCATTAGTTTACGTGGTTATAACAAGCTAAATCGGAAACCGAATCGAATAGGACAAAATTCTAGTTGTAGATAGATTTTGAAGTCCGAGAATTGGCCAAATATAACAAAAAAATGACTTAAAGGGAAATTTTGGGCTCAAGGTAAGAGATAGGGGAAATATATTAGATATTTCATAGATATATATATCAAGTAATTTAAATAATTTCAGAAAAGAGAATGCATTGGAGCTTTGACCGGACGCTATCAGGTACCGAAAGCAATGTCACATGTAAATATTTTCAAAATGCATTTAAATAAGTTTTGCTGTCAAACCAATAGAAATAGAGCAAAAGGTTGCTCGCTCTTTTTACAGATCCTTAATTTCCGACAAAGATTTCACATTAGATATGTGTTAGAATCTCTATATTGGCCACAATCAGAATATGAATACGGAAAGACTTAAATAAGATGAGAACGTGTTTTGTGGATAAACCAAGTGATATACAATAAAACTTCACTAGAACGCTTTTTAAAATCACTTCACCCCGCACCACTGTTATTTCGTCAGATTCAGGATACTATCTCCGTGTTACCTGTTGCAAATATTTCAATTTGTCTGCACTGGAAAATTGCCAAAATTTGACAAGATACATTCATTTGTTTTCTAACTACTTATATTTTTACCTTTCTACAACGCTTAGAGACAAATTTAGTATCTCTTTATGAAATCCGTCAATTTATTATAAGATAATAAAAAACAATTAAAAAAAATTCATTATTCTTTTGGAATTTTCATGACATATACTTTTTTCATAAATTTTAAGATTAATATGTCAACGGTAAAAACTTTATAACAAATATGATGCTAAATCTGAATTAAGACTATACAAACTATATTTTACTCCAATAAATTGATTAAAATGTGCCTGTTTTAGTGTTAAAATAAATACATTGTAAATGAAACAACTTACTCGATGTTGTAAGATATTAAATAATAATTCTCTTTATTAATTTCCTATTTATTAAGCAGAAAAATCAATTGCGTGGTTTTAATTTTCCAAATAAAATATAGGAGCAGTACCTCTACGCAACTGCCATGTTAAGTGACCGGAAGTATTGCGGGAAGCGGAGTTCCTATTGAAAATCACTGTAAGTCCAGTCAATTGAACGGTAAGTCATGGCAATCTACTATTCACAACTGCAATTTCATTGGGTCACTGATTCGAAAGATTTATACGACTACAACCTTATACGTTTATTTACATTTGTAAAGCCACTAAAAATATTAATAGAAAATACTAATTACACTAGATTTGCTTCAATTGGCTCACTTGCAGGTACTAAGCACAATAAAACATGTACGAGAGTAAGTCTTGATTAGATCTATTGCTGGTTGCTGATTGCTGTTTGGCAGAGAATGTTAAATAACTAGGTAAAACTTGTCTAGAGATGGGCAGCAATCAAGAAAAGTCATGGAGAAAAAAGTTTTTTATAGTTTCGGTATCTAGATTGTATAGTTAAATTGTAAAATAACAGTTATGTCTAATTTATATTTTTAAATATTTATATAATTTTGAAATAATAGGAATTTTATATATTGATATTTCAAAAGAAGTAATATGTACTTATCGCATATGCTTTGTTTTCTTGTAATATTAAGACATAATATTGACATTTCTTTTGTTCTTATAGGACAAGAAGCTTAGAAAACTGTACATAGTCCTATAGGGACCTTTGCGCTGCTTCAGGAGTGAAAGGATGCTGTGGATGGGTAAGGTTGTGGGTAGGGCCGCCTCCTGTCGAGATTCATGGGAAAGAATTTAGGGCACTAATCTCAAATCGTGTCCTCCTCCAAAGATGGGGAAGTTCTGAACCAGCCTTTCCAGTCAAAACAGAATGAGGGTGGTACTCCCTTACGTCTAGGCTAGCAAGAACCATTTACTATTAGGGAATGAACCCAACCAACTCCAATAGTCATCTTCCGCAGTAGAATAGACCTATTTAATTACCTTGCACTCTAACGGTTAGTGATGTGCCGTCCTGGACATCCATAGGGTTGCCCAAATTTAAGTTACACATCGGTTTTTGTTGTATCCAGTGTGTCCAACTGGAAGTTATAAACTAGCCAGAGGTGAAACTCTCCTGGAAGATTAAACACGGGTTAAAAATAACCATATAACCCTATCTTAGGTTATTTTAAATCTCCAAGAGAAGTAAAAAAAATAAAAAGCAGGATAAAAGTAAGAGCACACCACGTTACGTGTCGTATAACAGACGTAGCTGAAATGAGATGTACAAGTTTAATTGTATAGGTAATTCTATTCCTATGGTGCCCTTTTCACAGGTAGACAGAAAAAAATCTTCACATCAGCCTGAAAGATATAAGAGAAATTATATCAGTGAATGATCAGTATAGACGCTCAACCAACTCCTACGGCTCATCCTCATCTATGTAGAAATTAAGTTTAATGCCTAATTAACTTGACAGATGGAAATGTTCGAGATAACCTACAGATAGGTAGGTGAAATATGTTACTACGCCACATTTCAAAACATGATGTGATTGCATTCAGGTTTTTATATATGTACTAGCAGTTGCCCGCGGCTTCGCACGAAATTTGCTGTTGAAAAACCAGTACATTATATTTACGTATTATTTTTCTATCATATTCTAAACATTCCTGAGATAATTGATAGTCGTGAGCCTCTTGGGCGCATTATGAAGGTATGTACCATATTTCCTGCCTCTATCTTTTGTGGTTTATGCTTTGATAAGCTATTCAGTACAATTAATCTATAGAGATGAACCTCGATAAACTAATTAGGTTATAAAGAATTAAATTCGGTGTGTTAAAAATTAGTTCTGTTTAAGACATTTCTAGTATTATTGTGGAGTTTGCCTTGTGGCAAAATGTATCAACGAAAACCAATTTTGGTCATAAAGCGTCCTTCTCTCGGCTCTTTTCATTTACCTTCGATCTAACCAAATTCCATTGCCTTAAGTGCAAAACACTCACGGCTTTCTGCAATGAGGTGTTTTATAACAGCGTTTAATAGTATTTTCATTGCATTATATAGTTTATTGACCATTGGTACAATCTAAACAGAAAATTAGGCAATAACTTCTTCTATGCAATCTGCATACACTACTGATCAAGCACTTTACAATAATAATTTACTAAATATTAAATGTTTCTGCCTCTTTGACGAACTTCAGCTGACAGTATTAACAGCTTTTAAGTATCAGTTCACTTTGTATTATGTGCCGTAGCGCAATCTGCCGGCAAAATATATTATATAAAGATTTATTCAGCGATGTACTTTTGCTATCATTGTTATCTATAAGACAAATGTAAGAATGTTCACTAACGCTGAGTGAAATCTCATTGAGTGACTTGAACCATATTTGAGTTCAAGGTTTCCCATATAAAAAGCTTCATGCAAAATTTCATGTGATAGGTCAGTTCATTCTAGAGGTATCATGTGGACAGATAGACAGACAGACATAAATAAAGTTTTCCATCTCCTCATGTGGTTAAAAACTGCAAAAATAACACTGCAAGTGGTACGTGATAAAAGTTTCAACAATAAAACCTATAAATAGAAAAAATATTTTGTAACTATACACGATACAAATGCAATTGCCTCCTCCAACACTGAATGCTGACGACGCTTAATCAGTTCGGTCCACAGATAGTCAGGCTACAATAACAAACAGTTGCGGTGATTGTCGATTGTTTGAAGCACTGTGTAGTCAAATCTATTCCTTTGTTTTGTCAAACATGCTCTGATAGAGTTCAAACCGTTTCCGTAGTAGTAATTCAACGTCTGATTGTTGTATATTTCCAATGGCTTCTACAAGACTTGGAGAAAGAGCTTTTTCATTATTTATGGTTACTTTTGGGTTTAATTGTCACTTACAAAGCAGGTATATTGTTTAAAAGACGTGTACATCAAAATAGTTAATGATATTTTAGTATTACAATGTATAACATTTATTAAGATTAGTTTTAATATTTTACTTAAAAATATTAAATTATCGATATGTTTTAAAATATTTATGATAACCCTTTTGTTTGCATTATCCCATTAAATTATTGAGATACAGATTTCTCTATGTATCAGAGCATGAATGGGTTTCTACATGCTTCAGTCTACTTAATTTAGGTATGATGCAGATTCCTCATCTGTATTTGCTATAACTTGAATGAATTTCTAAATGCTTCAGTATACTTAAGTTAGCTGTGTTTCTTACACTCACCCTTTATTATGACTGTACTTCTACAAAATGTATTCTTTTGATTACTAAGCTTTGTACTCTAACATAATTATATGCATTTAAAACATTTTCGTAAAGAATAGCTTTGCAAAATTGTCGAAATTATGTTATATCTGCAATGCTTATTTTAGTAACATACATAGTTAGTTCATAATTACTTATAGTGTACATTATGAATGACCAAGATAAAATTTAAAATAATTTATGTGTTTTGATAAACGCAGTTTTAAAGTAAAATAATGGGATTTACAGCAAGTAAAGAATTTTGGAAATATTTTAATATTGAAAAAATGAAAAGCATCGTGTACGAAATACATACACTAGTATACAAGGAAAGTTTATGTCATATTTTAACTCCGTTGTTTTAAAACAAAAATTGAATTTTTACTTGAACCCTTGTGTACCAATGTGCAGGAACTACAAAGTCTAAGTTCACAGCTTTCTTAGTGAATAGCACGTATGATGATATACGATATAATCCTTTGATATTTTTCGAACGGAATTATTCATCTATTATGCATCAGGTATTTATCCTTCAGTATTCATCGTTAAGAGCATCAGCGGTTTTAAACGAAACTGCGTGTAATTCATATTTCAGATTTTTTGCTTTTAAGAGATTCTACTTCGGATAAAAGGGTACAGTGAAAACTAATGTCTGGTGTACATAAATAAGCATAAATTGGTACTAAATCTCTAAAATCTGCTAAAACATACTAAACCCGATTAGCTAATAATATTTACGATTAGTTTAGTTTCCTAAAATGAAATGTATGCCTACTTTGCAGACATAGGTACTTTGACAACCTAGCCTGCTGCTGCTCAGACAAGAGTGAATGTCTGTAATTCTGATACAATAAAGTAAATGTACTTGCTTTCCAATCCATGTTCGCAACATAATTATATTTCCTTGGTTCAGTCTTGGAATTATATCAGTATTTACACACCCAAGCAGTATAATGTACGTCAGCAAAAAAAAATTTATTGTATTTTGTGTCTGGTGTATTTCTTTGTGATTCTACTTAATTAATCACGGATTACATTTGTTGAATCATATAGTCTAATCCCTCCATATTTTCAAATACTTTACTGCCTAAACGACAAGATAAAAATCAACCACTTTGAGGCAGTTGAAAAAACCACTGATGAAATATCCCAAGCATGTTACAAAAACTATATATGAATTAACATTTAAAAGTAAACGTATATTTTGATTATAATTTAAAATATTGATCTACACTTGTAGGTTTTATATCCACAGCGTATGTATTTTAGATAAACGTGTTTCGATTTATTTTGAGGCAATTTAAACTATGTCTCAATTGAATTATTGTGTTTGTACTCACACAACTGTTGAGAACGTAAATCATACATATTCAATGAGCATGGTATAAGTTTCACGCTACCTCTGTGTCAAATATTAAACATTCCCGAGGGATATGATACCTTACACTTTGAAAAGAAGTTATTACAGAAACGAATTCATAAATATTTATATTCTTATTTTCAACTTTCTCCACAGGACGATTTAGAAGTTCACCTTGCATTTAACTTCAAACTTATACAGGGTGATTCATGAAGTTCTCCCCCCACTTCTACAGCACATTTTTACTAGTAAAAATAATGAAAACATGTTATATAAACATAGGTCCGAAAACGCTTCGTTAGCGAGTTTACAGCTAGCGAAAGATTTCGCCTGAATTCCTGGGTAAAGAGTAAAATAAAGCCATACTGAACTTTTGGAAAGGTTAATTAAGTAAGAAAATATCGTGGATTCTTATGTATTTTTTACCTGATAAAGCTAAATAAAATAGGTTTTCAGAACTGTAATTGTAGTAGTTTTTGAGGGATTCAGGGTTAAATTAAAAAAATTGGGGCACGAAAACAATGTTTTTTTAAGTTTGATGTACAATAACTTTTGTTAAATTGGTAATAAATACAGAAAATCAACAAACAGTAATTGTAGAGAATTTAATTCTGAGAAAATTGATATAATCAAAGTCTAAAATAAAACAGAAATAAGTACCAAAAAGTCGTAGCTGTTACTAGCTGTAAAGAAATACCGTACGGTATTTATTTAAAATAAAAACAAAAACAAAATGTTTGTTCCTTAATGATGAGATACATTGAGAAAACAAGATTAAATGTTAAATAAATTTGTTTGTAAATAAAAATATCATGTTTTATTACGTTGTATTTTTATTTTTTTTAATAAAAATTTACATCAAATGTTCGAAAATAAATGAAGCAAACATTTTCCCATTATTGTTTACTAATCATCGAAATGCAGTTTTTTGTGTTTTATTAATTTCTAAGTTGGTAACGCACGAATAACAGCTGATCAACAATGGTATTCTATACTGTTACGTTAGAAACTGTGTATTAGTGGTGTTTTGCAAGCTACAGCAGGAGATCGAGTTCTGTGAATCGTGTTATTAAATGCAATTTTTCTGTGAGTTTATAATTCGATTGTTTATTCAGCGAAAAAATGCCTTACTTTTTTATATCAGAGGAATACGCTGATATGGTTTTATTTTGGGTTTACTGTAATGGTAATGCTAGAGCTGCTGTAGAAGAATATGAACTACGTTACCCTAATAGGAGGATTCCAGATACCAAAACAATTTCAGGAACTTTTCGTACTCTTCGGGAAAACAGGATCACTACCAAGTACTAGAAAACCAATTATGAACGAGCTGTCCAACTTGATGATATTGTTATTAATGCTATTCATCGCAGTCCAGGTGTAAGTACACGACGTATTCCTAGGCGGATAGGAGTTTCGCAAAGTCAACGGTGTGTGGAGGTCACTTACAATCGAAAACAAATTTATCCGTTTCATAAAAAAAAGGTTCAACATCTACAGCTAGGGGATGGTCCGCTTCGCTTAGAGTTTTGCAACTTTTTTGAATATTAATAATCCAACTCTAAAAGCTTATTTTGTTTACGGATAATGAGCACAATTCACTCGGGATTGGTGTCAATAACTTGCACAATGAACACTCATGGGCAGAAGAAAATCCACATGAGGTAGTGGAACAAGAACTTTCAACACCGGATTTAGCGTCAATGTCTGGTGTGGCCTTTTGCACAATCGGCTGATTGGACCTTTCATATTACCTGGACGCCTAAATGCTGAGTTCTATTTGTATTTCCTTCAAGAAGAGCTGTTCCAAGTTTCCGCAGCTGTTAGAGAATGTTCCTTTACATCTCAAGGCAAAATGTGTACTTCCAGCATGACGGAAGCACCTCCCCACTTTTCACGTGCCGTTTCTGCTTACTTAAACCATCAATTTCCTGGACACTGGATTCGGTCGTGGAGGGCCTCACCCTTGGCCACCAAGATCACCAGATCTATCTCCATTGGATTATTGCATCTGGGGATGGATGAAAGACATTGTATACAAGACAAAAGTGAATTCTCGTCATAAAGTAATTGCCCGTATTATGGATTCGGCTGTGCAGATACAGGGAAGTCCTGAAAAATTAAGAAACGCAACAAAAGCAATACACAAACGTGCTGCAAAATGTATTGATAATGATGGCCTCATTTTCGAACATCCATTATAAAAAGGTGCGTACGGTTGGCCCAACCTGATTAATTTTGCTTAAAACTAGTAATGTATTCTACTGAATAAAATCGATTTTTTGGTACTTATTTCTGTTTTATTTTAGACTTTGATTATATCAATTTTCTCAGAATTAAATTCTCTACAATTAA